>NC_048894.1:28023098-28030193 GCF_011077185.1 Oxyura jamaicensis
AAAAAGAAAAAGAAAAAGAAAAAGAAAAAGAAAAAGAAAAAAAAATTAAAGAAAGGAAAAATAAAGGTAGGTCACATCTTTTCATCTACAAACTATTTCATTGTACCTGCAAAGATTGGTTATAAACAGCGTGGCATTGGATTTAATTGATTTTGGTTTTTTTAAGGTTTTGGAATGCAATTTTTGTTGGGGTGGGTTTTTTTTTCATTTGGTTTGTTTTGGTTTTTGTTGTTTGCTTGTTTCTTTGTGGTTTTTTTGTTTGTTTTGTTTTTTTTTGTTGTTTTTTTTTGGTGGGTTTTTCTCTTTGATTGTTTGTAGATTTTTTAATATTTTTTTTTTCAAACCACAGGAGACATCACAGTTTTCCAGATCTTTAGGAAAAAATCTCTAATCCAGTCTGGCAATGTAGCTACAACAATTGAACCCACATAAATAGCTGTTTTTTTTTGTTTGTTTGTTTGTTTGTTTTCAGAGCATTAGGCTCCGTTCTGTGCTTTAAAGCAGATGAACTTTTTGCTTAAAAATGAAGCTAACCTAGAAGGGTGCTGTTCAATATCGTTTGAATTTCTGATTCACTTTCTGAGCTATTTGAAACTGCTTTATCTTGCTTCACTCATATTATTCATCTCAGTGAAAATCTGTATTAGTGAAATGTCAGCTCCTTCGTGGTAGCATATGGGTTTTTAAGGTGTTTTAAGGTTCATAACAATATTAAAACAGGCACCTTTCTCTCAGAAAAATTTCCCATGGTATAGTTTCAACCTTTCACAAAATAATCTCAGGTCTGCATGGTGCAACTCATATCTACAATGCCAAAATGATAAGAGAAGTGTCAATCAGTATTTTATAACATGTCCATATATATATTGATTTCAATTTATTTTTTTTTTAAGACAAAAATTATGAAGAAAGATCTTTAAGATCTTTAATCTGCATTTTGTGGTCCCTGTTTTCAGTTTTGCTGTCAATTGTTGCATTTATATAGAAACCGAAATTCTGTTGGATATATTGCTTGGAACCTCATTTATTGCTTCTGAAACTTATGAAGCCTTAAGTAGAAAACCATAACATTGTGCAGAAAACAAGCAACATGACTGAATAAGCTCTTGAGAAATCAAGTCTTAACTGTGGAAATACACTGAATTCCATGTAAAATAAAACCAAAGGTATGTGAGCTGCCTACAGATGTAGGTATATGATTTTCTTGTTATTTCCATTTTTGTCCTTAAGCTTCCTCTGAACACCAACTGTTCAAAATAGAAAAATACCACAGAAAGATGTCATCTCTACTAGTATTGTGGTGAGTTAAATCCTGTCGTTGGGAAGATCAGCACAGCTTCCCAGGGATCCTGCTGTTGTTGAAAATAATTGCCTATAGCTAAAATAATCTGTTATGAAATGAGTTAAATGCATCATGTGGGCATCTAACAGCAGTGCAATTTACATGTTGCTATCATGTGTAGTTGTTTCCACAAAGTTTTAATTAAGAATACAGCTAATATATGCAGCATCTATAAATGAACAAGAAGTAAACACTAAATATTTTACTTACTACATTGGGCACTTATAATTTTGTTTGAGAAGAGAAGAAATAAGAGAATCAGGGAATGACCTTTGGCACTTGTTTTATAGCTGTGGGTCTATAAAGAATCAAAAGTAAGAAAAAATGGTATTTGTGACTTAGAAAGCATCTCCCAGAGACAGTTCCTTTACGTTTTGGTCTTTTCTCTTCTTTTTTTTTGTTGTTCCACACATTCTGTTTTCTCACATCTAATATAGCATGCTACAAAACTATTACCAAAAAACTATCTTCTAATCTTGAGTGCCTTAAAAACATTAGCAAAGGATGTCATTTATCATCATGTTTCTTATTAAAGCTTGGAAGAAAGAGCACACAGCAGTACATCTTGGAAGTCATGGCTGTGAAGAAAAGCATTTTCTGCTTTTTTTCTCGCTGATTGTGGCTAATGTTAAAATAATTACTGGTAAAGTGTGTCCCTGCTGCTTGATTGCCAAGTTCCACAGTTGCAAAGATTTCAGGTTCTTCCCCATGTTAAAACTTCATTTTGCTTAGTTTAGAATGTTTTATGTGTCTCTTTGCATGTTTTCAAAATCCCTTAACACCTCAAGTTCCTTGTGTCAGGTACTTGGCAAAATCAAAGTCTTAATGAAGATGCATTGTGAGGGATCTTGTGCATTCTAGTGACTTTTCTTTCTTTTAATAAAAATAGGTGGGCTGGTTAGTGTTGATTGAAATTCTGTGTGCTTGCTTGCTGTCTTTGTTCTGTTTTACCACAATGTCCCTATTACTGGGAGCACTCTGGGAGCAACACTACTTCAGCAAGGAAGGGCAACTGGGAGCCTCTTTTAGAAAAATATGTATTCACTGACTTCGGTTTATGATAATGTTTTCCAGTGTAGCTTGAGGTTTTTCTTTCCAACTCACTGTACCAGGATTCTTGATCTTAAAACTGGGGGGGGGCTTTTCAAGTTGTTTTCTTTGACGCTTTTCTTTGCTGTATATGGTGTTGCAAGTTAACTGCCAGGAAATATGGTAATTAATTAAATAATTAAAATACAATAATGATGTATGAATCATTAAGCAAAGTCTACAAAGGATGTTTGTAATTTAATTATTGGGAAAAGCTAACATTAAGGTTTGTATACATTTAATTCAGGCATGCGATGCAAATGCAGTATTCCCTCAGCTCCTCCTAAACTGTGGTCTGTATTGCAAATGACCATGCCAGGCACCACTGTTTGTTGAATGTTTCCTTATTAAAGGCACTGATGCTGTGAGCATATTGCTTGTCACAAGAATTTATCCTAAAATGGCAACACTTTTAAAGCCCAACTTACCTTCCCTTGCTCTGTAGCTATTGGTAAATCTTAGTCACAAATTGTATCTGTCTGGTCTATGTTACCATTGTTTATTTCGATAGGAAAAATGACACTTTGTTATGACAAGCTTATACTGTCACAGGCAAATTCTTAGCATTTTGAACTTTAAGTGTGTGAACAGCCATGTACTTTGCAGCAGCTGTTATTTCTAGGTGAAATACCACCACCT
This sequence comes from Oxyura jamaicensis, assembly GCF_011077185.1. Taxonomy (NCBI): domain Eukaryota; kingdom Metazoa; phylum Chordata; class Aves; order Anseriformes; family Anatidae; genus Oxyura; species Oxyura jamaicensis. Next base: position 28,026,169 of record NC_048894.1, read on the forward strand.
ATAGAATGCAATCAGGACTCCTGATAGCATGTAAAGTGGAAATATAAAGATGGTTGATTATGTTCTGTTAGGTCCAGCCATTTCATTCTATCATCTGTCTTTTTTCATCACCTCAAGTGTGATATCCTGGAATGGAGTTCCTGACATGTAATAGAACGCTGTGGTGAAAACATTAATATGTTCCCTGGTTCAGGCAGTCCATGTCTTCTCAGAAGTAAATGGAAAGTCTCCCGACCTTTTCATTTACTTCTGAGACAAGAGGCTTGAGAGGAAATATTTTGCCAGCTGTTTTAGTTTTAAATTACAATGCCATGATTGGTTTCATTTCTGGGTCACCCATTGCTACCATTACTTGAAACCACAAGAACAGTCCATGTTACATTTAAAACTCTTTTGGGTTAAAGTCCAAATGCTGTAATTTATCTGACACATATTTTTACAAAAACAAATTCACTGTCTTGAAAAATCCTGTTCTTCTCACCAACATCTCTTTCTTCTCAATACATAATTATCTGGGTGTCTAATGCTTAAATATCAATTTATGTACCTGAAGAGATTAAGAGATTAATCACTGTACTGAGGTAATTCATGTTATATACATGCAGTCAGTGGACAGAATAGTATCTTCAGTTCAAATGTTTTTTATGCCACCAGAGATCAACACAACTGAATTTCCTTTGAGATATTTAATTGACTTGAATACCTGTGTCTGAATCCTAATTTTTTTTTTTTGTTTGTCTGTTTGTTTTTCAGTAGAGACGATTGTGTATTCTTTAAGTAAAATAGTCAGGGTATATTCCTCCATCTGAAGGCCAATGACATAGCAAAGCTTTATAACTAAATTGCTTTCCCCATAAGACAGGATAGTTTTCTAGCTAATGTCTACATGGATCATCCTGTAGACATTGCCATGTCTCATATTATACCCAGGCACTGGCAGCTGATCAAAACAAGGCCAAGATGTATTTTAACAGTTAAACGCTACAGATGACCTTCGGTGCTCAAGATTGCATGTTGACTTTGTTTTCTAGTGACCTCTAGTTTTCTAGTGTAGACACAGTCAACCAGGCCACATGTACTCTAAGATATAAAGGAAGATGGCAGGTAGGAAGAAAGGAATGAAAATCAAGGCAGATTTGGTCCTAAAGTGCATTTAGTGCTGCATCTTCTAAGAGGAAATACACTATTACGGATCACTATTACTTCATTGGACTGCTAATAAATTTTGTCTGGAAACAGAGAAGGCTATTGGTTTTCTGTCAAAAAAGATGCCAGAACACATGAATGATTTTATGAGTAAGAAAGAAAAAAATATATTTTTATCCATATTAAAGAAAATAATACTGGTATGCCTTCTTGTACAGCATATGCAGCATACTAAGTGATGTCAAAGAGCATAGCTTGACATTAGAGTGTGTGCTAATAGCTCTGCAGTTTCTGTGTAATTTTAGATGTCAAGGACAGGGTCTGTCAAGTACAATTTCTTCTTTTACTGAAAAGTTAGATGTGTGTATTACTTAAAATGAGATTGACCATTTCATAGAATCACAGAATCATTTAAGTTGGAAAAGAACTCTCAGATCATCTGGTCCAACCTTTAACCTAGGACTGCCAAGTCCACTATTAAACCACATCACTAAGCACTGCATCTACACATTTTTTCAAGATCTCTAAGGATGGTGATTCAGCTTCCCTGGGCAGCCTGTTCCAATACTTCACAACTCTTTCAGTGAATAAATTTGTCTTAATATCCCACCTAAATATCCTAATATCTGACCTAAAATATCCTAATATCCCACCTAAACCTCCCCTGGTGCAACTTAAGGCCATGTCCTCTTCTCTTATCATTTAGTGCTTGGGAGGAAAGACTGATCCCCACCTCGCTACAGCCTCCTTTAAGGTAAATGTAGAGCACTGTAATTTCAAGCAATGCCCCCACAGGGGACACAAAGCTAATGTCCATTCTTGTTGAAGAAGAGAAAGATTTAACAATAACGTAAAAAAGGAATTGATCTGCAGACCTCAACATAATTTCTCCCATCACATCAGCTGCCACAGCTTAGCTGCCCTATACAAAACACTTGACAACGTCTGCCACTGCAGTTGCTGCAATATTTATAGCCATACTGCTTATGGTTCTACAGTTACACATGCATCAGCACTTTAATTATAAACCTTATTTTCCAAAGATTTACTACTAATCAACAAAAAATCACAGTCAGCTGCAAGTTTGGATATGAAGTGTTCTGAAATGCACATATGTAATTTGCACTTAGGTTGTGATAGGCCGGATTCCATGGCTAGAGAATACTAAAGGTAATGGAAAATGTAAAATTCTATCATGTATGTTCGGTTATAAATATTTTTCAATGTTAATAAAGAACTTTTCATGGAAAAAATACCTTTCTTATATCTTTGATGCTAATGTAATTTTTGTTGTTACTGATTTAAAAGAGATAAGTTATTATTAAAAGAGTTAAGTTTATCTACAATAAAAGTCAGATATTACACTGTAAACATTTACCTCTACTTTCACTACAAAAACCACATCTGCAGATGACCTAGTGCTCAGAACTGTGCATTTCATGACTGAATATTTCAGTACTTGTCCTTCTGTTTACATTTTTCTTTTCTACTTCTTACCATCTGGAGATATTTACAGGCAAAACCAATGTAATATTTGATCTTTTAACTATATTTATAACATTGGGTAACTGATCCATTCAAGAGTCAAGTTCTTTCATTATTTCATTCTCTTCAATGTTCCATGAAACATTACAAAACCTTCTGAAAATTATAAACATAAACAGACATAAATATAAATGGATAGACACAAACACATGAATACACATACCTCTTTTAAATGATCTGCTATGTGTTTCTAACAGAGTTGAATGAATTATTCATTAAAATAATTTATCTGGCTAATTCTGACATTTTTCTTCAATATAACCCCAATGAATTTCCCCCTTCTCTGGAAATCAAGTAGCAGTATATGGTAGAATGATATATGACAAATTATTTGAATTATATTCAATCAATTATATTCAATTCTCCTTCAATTATTTTTGGTCTGCTCACAGGTATATGTGTTGTTCACTTAGCCTTATGGAGATGGAATTACTGGCCTTCAAATACTGCTGATAGCACACGTACATGTGTTTCCATATGAAATATTTTATAAAATAAATTATAATTGCATTAATATTTATATGTTTTGTTGTTGTGGTGATATATATATATATATATGATATATATGTGTATAGATATATATAAGCTTAAAATACTATTTTTGTTGTTGCCCTGCTGGCAAAAGATGAATAGCCAACCTGTAGCTTGATACAGATTCCTTCAGTTAGAGCACTTTTTTTTCCTTCATGTTGGTATGTGTCCATTATTGTTTCAAAGTTTCACCTTTCAGTTTCAGATCTTTTTTCACTTTCTGCCACAGTATTAAAGTTATTTATCTGAAGCTCCGTTTATATCCATATATAATAATTTTTCTATAATACTGCATAAAAAGAAGTGTCTTCAGTGTACCTGACAGGACACTTGGAAGACAAATGGTCACTTAGAATGGTTAAAAGAAGTGAAAGAGCATTATGCAAAACAGCTATTCACAAACAGTAAAGTAGTTGAATTTAAAACACTGAAGGCTATTGAATCATTATGGTGATGGATTGTCTTTGCTATCTACAAATAATACACTGATTTTCTTGTCTAAAACAGTGTTTAATCACCCATACTGAAAAACACTAATCATTACCTCATTTCAAATTAGGTTTCAGAAAATCTCAGAAAATCTCAGAAAATCTCAGAAAATCTCAGAAAAGGAAAGAAAAGGAAAGAAAAGGAAAGAAAAGGAAAGAAAAGAAAAGAAAAGAAAAGAAAAGAAAAGAAAAGAAAAGAAAAGAAAAGAAAAGAAAAGAAAAGAAAAGAAAAGAAAAGAAAAGAAAAGAAAAGAAAAGAAAAGAAAAGAAAAGAAAAGAAAAGAAAAGAAAAGAAAAGAAAAGAAAAGAAAAGAA
>NC_048894.1:28030293-28051607 GCF_011077185.1 Oxyura jamaicensis
AAAGAAAGAAAGAAAGAAAGAAAGAAAGAAAGAAAGAAAGAAAGAGACGGACTATGTACAAGAGGGTAAAAAGATAGAATGACAACTTTTATTTGGTGTTTTATTATTGATAGGATAGTCACGGTTTGATTTAGACACTAGATCGCATGACAAAGTGTTTCTGAAGTCAGAATAGTTCACACTAAAAACAAAACTTTTAAAAAAAAAATACTTACTAATAACTAGGATCCCCATAGCATAAACTCTAACACTGCACATGCAGAAAACCATTCTCCCTGTCAGCCAACATAGCTGTGTGATTTGTAAACTCAGTAAGATGTTCAGCTTTGAATTTTATTTTGACAAGCTCCATTAAACTCTAGGTTTTTAACTTTAGCAGGAAGAGAGTGGTTCCACATGTAGGATTTCTGATTTAGACACATATAAGAAATAACTTTATTACACACTTTATTAACTAGTCATTAAAACCTACTGAGTTTAACTGTTTTAATTAAATGCTGTTTTCCTCATGAAGAAAAAGAGGTGATACCTGAAAACTCAGGGAATCAGACTTCAGTGTATTATAATTAGTAATTCCACACCTTTCATGTGGCAGTGAAATAGTTTTTTTACGGCAACTTTCTACCATTTCACACTTAATACTGTCGAAAATCATGCTCCCAATGTGATACGGACACTGGTAAATCAGTTTATGCTACTGAAGATGCTAAAATCTATATTATATTCAAGTAGAAAACAATAATAAAAATATGACATTTTATCTTTTCCTTAATTATATTTTAAATAAATTTAATGGAGGCCCTTATTTAGGCATATGATTCATGGTAAGTATACTCCAGTACTTACTATTAAATATGTTTTGCAAAAACTAAATGCTTTCCAGAAACAGGATGGTAGTGTTTTATTAGAAAGAAACATACCTATGAGTCCCACAACACTTTTGTTACTATTGTTATATTAAAAGTAGTTTTTTTTTTTTTTGTTTTTTTTTTTTTCAAAAGATTGCAGAGCTTAAAGTTAGATTTTATTTTTTACCTTCTAATAGATCCAAAAATAATATTCAGTACCTAAGGTAAGCTGTTATTGACATATGCTGCTGCCTTTGACAGGAGTGAAATAATGAGATCTTAAGTAATAGATATATTCTCTCTGAAGAAGAGTTTATACCTCTTGGCTTTCTTCCAAGAAAAAATTGTATACCATATTTAACCAATGATACTGACATCTGCCTCTCACAAAAAGTCAACGGAATGTTGCAAAGGTCACAATGCTAGATAGCGGAGTAACAATCCTGTTACATACTGTATTGAACATGGCAGTATAGTGAGGAAGGGGAAACAAAACAGAATAATTTCACTTTTTGCCATGTGCACTCAGATATGCAGGTTTCAGTATGGAATGACTGTGAGTCTTCAACTAAAGGTGAAAATAATCAGTTATGTTGGCAAAATTAATTTATGATACCAGGAATGAAGGATTTCTTTCCTAACACAATATCTGACAATGAAATTGAAAGTTCCATGACATTTATATAATTCTAATTATTTCAAAAATCCATTGTTGTTGTTGTTATTACTATAACTATTATTTTTGGGGTGATGAAAACTTTTCTGCTTCAGATTTCTAGTGAATTAAAAATAAAATTTGTGTAGAAAACTCAGAGAAATAAACACCAAGTCATCTTAGTGGGCCAAGTGGGACACAGAAAGATTCCTTTAGTCTTCTAACTCTTCTTTCTCAGCTTCCAAGGCCTCACAGCTATCTTTCCTCCTGCTGCTTTATGGTAGCTTAATTTTTTTGTGGCATCACCTTGTACCGGGTCTGTCTGGGATGGAGTTAACTTTCCCTGCAGCAACCCATACAGTGCTGTGCTCTGCACCTGTAACAAGAACAGCGTTGGATCTGAGCACTGAGGCCATCACACAAGTCATCCATGAGTGTGAAACCTGTGCTGTGATCAAGAGAGCCATGAGGGCAAAATCTCCCTGAAATAGGGTAGGGTTTCGATATGATGAGGCCTGGCAAATTGACTATATGGGACCACTCCCACAAACCCACCAAGGCAAACAGTACATACACACCATGGTAGAAGCAACTACTGTGTAGCTGGAAACATACCCTGTAAACCATGACACTGCCCAAAACACTATCTTGGGTCTAGAAAGGCAAGTGCTGTGGCAACATGGTACACCAGAGATAATTGATTCCAATGGGGGGAGTCGCTTTCGAAACAACCTTGTCACTTCCTGGGCCAAGAGGCATGGCGCTGAGTAGGTGTATCACATCCCCTATCACCCACAAGCCTCTGGAAAGGTTGAGAGGTACAATGGACTGTTAAAGACTATATTACAAGCATTGGGTTCCGGGACATGGAAACAATGGGACATAAATCTACCAGAAGCCACTTGGCTAGTTAACAACAGAGGGTGCGACAACTACCCTGGTCCTGCTGAAACAAAACCCCCTACACATGGGGGGAGGAGCTAAAGTCCCTGTAGTGCATGTAGGGAACTGGATGGGGAAGGTGATGTGGGTTGCTCCTGCCTCAGGAAAAGGCAAATAAACCCACCTGTGGGATTGTCTTCTATCAAGGACCCAGGTATACCTCATAGATCATGCAAAAGAATGGGGATATCAGGTGCATGCCTCAAGAAGATTTAACCTTGGGAGAAAACTAATCTGTAATCTAAATCAGCTGCCTAGCAAGGTAAAACCACTACACACCTGTCCCTTACACTGGTACAGGTAAGAACAGCTTCAGATCAGGACAGTATAAATAGGGGAAGTCAGCTTATTTGTGGAAAGCTACCCTGAGGGAGTTGACAAGTTGTAGTAAGGGTTCATCCTGCCCATAATGAACCAAAATGAATGACTTGGTATGCCTTTTACTACATGACTAAGTTGAAGCCTTGCACATACATAATAAACCAGACCATTAGTAATTGATCACTAAGTTCTGATGAGAGGAATAGAGCAACTCTAGCATCTCATCATACTCTTGATCATGTCAAGCTAGTTTTCTAGATAGCAACAATAATATGATCTTGGATTTCTCTTCTGCCTGTATGAAACAAGTAATATTCTGAGGTATAGTGAGAGATACAGTATAGCTGGAAGTATATCTTACTATTTTCCCTACCCATTCTTTATCCTAGCCTCAGTGAACAAAAAGTTCAAATCCTAGAACCAGTAGAAAGCCAAATATTTTAGTTTTAAAATTAATGCGCTCTGTAGAATTTCTATTGGCCCAATGGTAGCTGTTAATAATAATAGCATGGAAAATTAGAAGAAAATGTTTTATATCTTTTAATCTCCAAATGTTTTATGACTTTCCATGCTGTAAGACAAGATAAGGCAAACTGCCTTTGCAAGAAAGGTCTCTGAAGATGCATGTGCACTTTTTTCTACTAACACTGAAAACTTCTTATGAATTGTTTATATTTCTATGGTAATAGAAAGCAGTATGACACTGTATAAAGTGGGAAGAAACAGCTTTGTCCCAGTGGATGGTATGGTCTGTAAAAACAAACAAACAAACAAACAGACAAAACTATTATATTTAGTAGAAGCTCTTCTATAGAGGAAAAAAATAATTCGGCACACTGAGACGAAGGGTTGGCTTAATAAAGCCCAGAGTATTAAATGCCTTAATATTATTTTCAACAGCATGGGGTCTTTTCATAATTAACTGCTTCAACTAAGCAAATATTGTTCTGCAGACACATATTTTTGTAGTAGTTATTTTAATTATATAGTTACTGGAAATGTAGGCTGAGGTTGGCAGTTCTGTGTGCCAACTTGTTTGCTTTTACAATTCTGTATTTTATAAGAGAATAAAACAAAGATATAGGTTTCTAAGCATTAGTTTTCATGACTTACCAGGCACAGTGCAATTTGTAGTAGTCTGGGCTGCCTGATGCTGTTTGTAAGTATGGTCATTACACTGGGGGGGGGGGGGGGGTGGAGAGGGAAAATCATGGAACCATTTAAAAAAAATAAAATAAAAAGTTTGCTTTTTATGCTGATCATCAACATTGTGTAGTTACCTGTGGATATGGCTGAACAGGACAGGACTGAAACAGAACCAAAAAGTAAAAAAGAAACAAATACTGCACATATTAGAGAAACTACTGACAGGAAGGGTGGTGTATGTTCAGCCCAGACAATATTCAGGACAACAGCCCAGTTTTGTTGTTCCTGTTTCCCGGTTGCCAAAAAGACTGAGAAAATCAGACATTACCTGCTAGCACTAGGTGAAGTCCATAAGTAAAACAAAGGATTGCATCCTGCTGATCCATTCATTCAAGGTTGTCACAGAGACAAGCTAAAAGGAATTAGTCTATGGTCCCTGTCTTTGGGACATCAATATCAGTCCCAGTGTTTAGGGTTTATTATGTTAGTGTGTTGTATAATTTCTAGTAAAACATTACATGATCCCAAAAGCACATATTTTCTCTACTACTGTTCTTAGTAATAAATTGAATGAGTTAAAGTCAAACAATTCATTGTCTTAGATTTTTTTTATATGTGATTCTAGTCAAAAATATATCTTCTCAAAAAAACACAAGGACATCTCTCCAGGCAAGTGAGCCTCAATGATATTAGAGCAATATCAACTAGAACTAAGACTCCTAGTTATAGGAGTCTTAGAAAATAAAAATGTTACAATTTATTTTTTTCTAATTTTCCAAAGAAGACTTCTCAGTTACTATTCGTCAGTAGAACAGAAGGCAAAAAAAGTAAATAAATAGACTTTTATTCTGAAATATATTAATGCAATTAACTTCACTTTTTTGCTGCGATTTAGTCCTGTTTTGTCTTTTTCGATTCATGGGAAGGACCTATGTTTTCAGTTATACTTTATGAAAATGAATAAGAAATGTAAGTATTTCTGAAGGCAGAGATTTCTGTTATATTTCCAATAATCCAACATTAAAGCTAAATACACAGAGCTGAACCTAAAATAATATAATTTGAATGAACTTACAAATCTAATGTATTTGTACAATGTATATTTTAAGGGTGCAACATTATATGCTGAATGAATGCAATAACAATGCACGTTCTCTAAGACTCTACTATTTACTACAAAAGACTCTACTATTTACTACAAAAAATTGACATTTTTCAGCAGGGCCAAATTTTCTATGAACAGAAATGACCGATTTCAGAAATTAGAAAGAACAGAAATTAGTAGAACAAGACTGAACAGCTATCAGTGTGCATTACAGCTAAATGGAGAGGATAATTTAAAAGTGAAATTTTAAATCAAGAAAAATGGTATATTCAATTATTAAGGAAAATTAGCTAGATATGTACTTTTTATTATTAAATTTGGTCAAATAACTGTTTTCCAATACCTAGAAACAAGAATGATATCATTTGGGGGTTCAGATTGTCAGAGCTTCATCAGTTCAACTGAGAAAGGACTATGAACATATATTTAGACTGACTCAGGAACAGGTTTTTTGCCAAAATGAGTTTTGAGGAGACAAAAATAAATAAAAATATATATTTTTTTCCCCCTAAGTTTCAGAATGACCTGAACTTTCAGGCAAGATTTTAAAGACTTCCTCAGGCATCTCATAGTTGCAGTGGAAGCCCTAATGTGAAGTTACTGTGAAAATGAAGAGGAGCACTACAAGGAAAGAACATTTATTTTTGTTGATTGTTGATTGTTGATTATTCTGTTGATTACCTTCTCCAAGTAAGGATCCACAAATGATTCATTTGTATCAGTTGTATGCTGCAGAATTTTTATTTTCCATGTATCTGCTAAAGTGATTAAGTCATAGCATGTTAACTTTACCCATGTATTGGGGCAGGTTATGACCAACAGTTTTCCTCCCTTTGCATTTTTTTGGGGGGAAAATTTTCAGTCCTGCTCTTTTAATCTATATAGCAGTCCACAAATGATTATTCTAGTTCACTTTTGGTTTTGTTTTCAAAACAAAACATTGAGAGCACTGGTGCACTAACAGTGAAAGATGTATAACTCTTTTGCATCAAAGGTGTACAGTGTCAGTTTCACTTGCTGGAAAGAAAATTAATTTAACTGAAAACAGCCTATTTGACTAGAAGTTCTCTTTTCTGAATACCACATCTATCTACTTTTGAGCATGATAGCTATACTTTTGTTGCAAGGTGTTCCCAAAGTAAAAATTGTCTCTGAAAGCAAGAGACTAGTAGGAATTCTGGTCCATTTCAGATTGGTTTTTTTTTTTTTTTTTTTTTTTTTTTCTGGTAGGAGAAAATTATGAACTGACTTTTCCCTTTTAGATGCATTCTTTGGGCAAGTTTTTCTACAATGTAAGTGGCTACAGAATTTTCTTTCACCCTGAAAATGTTGATCAACTACAAGTTTTAGAAACAAGAAAATAGTACAGACAATAAATATTGTTATGGGTGTACAGTACAAATATATATATATATAGTTATTTTCATGAAGTTTCCATCTGTGGTAATGTGGCATAAGCATACATATGCACCAGTTTCTACTGCCTGCCAAGGAAAAATCTCAAAGGAGTCTCAGTTCTATATGCATCAGTTAGTTAAAGAAAACTAAGGGAAAATCTTTTAATGTAGTAAATCCAGTGCTACTGTGAGAATCTCTGAGTAGACTTGTTGGACACAAGTCATGATAGCTGCATTATTTGATCATAACTTTATGTATAATATTTAAAATAATAATATGAATCTGTCAAGACTGAAAGAGGAAGTGCTGTCAGGTGATTAAACAGCATTGCTGTCACACATGACTATACCTTCAGCAGATCTTTCTCCTTCTTTCAAATGCCTGTAAAGAAAGCAATATAATATGGATGAGCTACACCTCTGACACAAATGAGAGAAACCAGTCATGTGCACAACATTTGGATATAATTTCCTGATGCAAATCCAGACTTTAGTTGTTGCCAGCTTACAAGTTAAAATTCATAGTCAGAATATTACATTTGCCATCTTCAAAGAAATCCAAATATATCTACTTTCAAATGCTTTTATTTTTCCTTAATCTCCTTCTAGTTCAGTTTTTTAAGGGAAGTATTATTCACCTAAGTAAAACAGTAACAAAATAATTGCTTTAGTAAAATAATGTGAGTTCATGATTCCCACAAAAGTGTTGACAATAAGTAATCACACCAAACAAGTTTCTTATAATGGATGCTCACACAGATGTTGTTACAAAGGATAGACAGAGTTTTTATTACTAATTACCATTTTAAATGGCATAAAACATTCCTGTTTCTGTCACATCTTTATATCATTTTACTGGACGATGTAGTGATCTATTATTTGCTCCCACACCTTGAATATAAAGCAAACTACAGGCTCCCCTTTCCTAGTCAGGACAAATACTGTGTTTAGGCTTTGCCTTTTCTTGTTTTGTTTTGTTTTGTTTTGTTTTTCCTCTGTGCAACCTTTCCACATACAGACTGCCATTCTTAAAAATATTAGGCTACACTGTTGCTTAGTTTTGGTCCTAATCTGGAATCCTCATCCAACATGAGTAGTGTTTCTGTGACTGTTCCCAAGGGAACGTGTTGCAAACCATAAGCAGAGTGGTGGCAAAGACTTAAATGTGAACAGATTTCACGTGCATAATGATGAAAACCCAAATAGATACATTTGTAACTTACTGCAGTAAACAATTAAAAAAAAAAAAAAAAAAAAAAAAACACGCACACACACCAAAAAAAAAAGATTTTAAAAAATCTTACTTAGATGTGACATGGATCATAGGAAACTGTACGCAAGTCTAAATTCCCTTACCTATATGACTTGTCATTCTTTCATTCTTTTAGTCAAATGTCATATGGCATGAACTTATCTACTCTTCTACATTCTGCCTGTATCCATTCTTGCTTACATTACTGACATGTAATATATGTATGGCAAAGATGGACATATTAAAAGCATTATAAAGCTCACATACTCAAGACTAGTTTCTCTTATTATTATTGTAAGCAATAAAACATTAGGGGGTGGGGTTGAGGGGTTGTTTGTTTCTTTGTTTGTTTTTAATATCCTTTATATAGGAGTCACAAAACATTGTTTCATTACAGTCTTGAGATACAGAGCTTAAAGATGTTAGTAGAGACTAGGGACAAGAAGTCATCTTGGTTTGATAGCCAAGCTGAGAGATACCACACAAAAAACATTCAGCATGAATATCAGTGAATTTTTATGGTAAAACAAAAACAAAACCAAACAAACAAACAAACAAAATTTGAACCAGATGATCTTGGAGGTGTTTTCCAACCTTAATGATTCTATGATTCTGATTTGGGGTTTCAACATTCAACCCATTTCTAATCATACCACTGCACTCTCCAGACTGTAATATTACAATATGAATTGGAAAAATATCTGATTTTTTACTCTATTCAAAACAGAGTTAAAGGGAAAAGCTGTTAAGGGTAAAGATTTCACTTAGCACCAAGAAAAACATCTAAAAAAAGATGACCATATTTACCAGAAAAAGCTCAGTTCATTAGCATTCATGCTAATTAAAGTTAAATGGCTTTGCAGAAAATGTTAGCAAGACATCATTGCACCTTTAACCACATAAAATGGGACAGCAATTAGAAATTTAAAATGCAAGAGGGAAGATTTTTTCTTTGACTATTTATTTTAAGAGTACAAGTTGCTGTTTTTGTGTTTTGCTTTGTTGTGTTTTGTTGTCTTTTCACAAGTATTATAAAGGACATATTATTATTATATATATGCTTAGAAAAGTTCATTATATTTATTTGAATGCTTGTCCTCCTTTCTTCTTTTTTTTAAAAAAAATTTATTTATTTTTATTTTTAACTTACTGGAGATAGTGTTTCCAGGGTTGTTCACATCAAGCAACTCAGAAAGAAGAATTTGACCTTTTCAGCATTATTAATACTGTGGTGTAATTATAGTCTTGCAGAAAATGTTGTTTCTATCTGGTCTTAAGAGAGGAAAAAGAAATATGCTTTGCTTTACTCCTCTCAATGCCTCACTATTCTCCCCTAAACCATCTGAGAGTGTGCGCTGTGGGAGAGCTAAAATGAAAAGTATGCAGTGGTTCATTTGCATGCTTGCGTTATGCTAACAACATTTGCATTTACTCTCTTTCACAGTACAGAAAAGAGGTGATATTTTTTTCCTCCCTGTTATAGTTAGATATACAGTAGTGGAAACTCGGGGGGTGCATTATGATCATTTTTCTTAGGTGTTACCTAAATGTAAGTCTAGGGATTTGTAGTAGTATATGTAATCTCTTTTTCTCCTGCATTGGGACTGTAGATGTCATTTTATTATGCATAGAGCTTTTTGCTGGTTGTAATTCTAGGTGCTGGAGGTTGACTGAAAGTGAGATGTTTTCTCTCTTCCAGGAGTTCTGTAGTATCTTTATTTTTACATTTTTATGATAAAATGTTGTTTCCTTGTCTGGGTTTTTGGTGTTTTTTAAGCTTTTACTGGGGTCCTGCAAAGGATAAGGTGAAGATAAGAATTGAAGATAAGGTGACCAAGACAAAAAAAAATCTAACCAAGGCTTTATTTTTATTTTTATTTTTCCTATCTCAGTTCTATAGAACATCCCTGTGGCCAGCAGGGTATTGACGCGAATGGATATAAAGGTTGTACTGGATCTGGCTGGGATGGAGTTAACTTTCCTGCAGCAGCCCATATTAGTGTTGTGTTTAGCACTTGTAACTAGAATAACATTGGTATCTCACTAAAGTGTTGTCTATTGCTGAGCAATACTGGCACAGCGTCAAGACTTCCCCCCCCTGAAATTATTATTATTATTATTAATAATAATAATAATAATAATAATAATAATCTAGAGCCAGTAAGCTGTATTTGGTCACAAGTGGGGAGGGGACATCACCAGAACAGCTGATCTAAAATGACCAAAGGGATATTCCATGCCATAGGAAGTCATACTCTTCAATTAAAGGTGGAAAAGGGAAAGGAGAGAAGGGGCTTTCATGTCCTCTCAAACAACTGTTGTGCATATTGAGGCCCTGCTTCCTGGAACATGGATAAACATCATTCATTGATGGGAAGTAGAGAATTTTTTCTTTCTCTTTCTGTGCTTCCATGTGGCCTTTGCTTGTTTTTTGTTGTTGTTGTTTGTTTGTTTGTTTGTTGTTGTTGTTGTTGTTGTTTTTCCCTCTTCCTTTTACCTTTCATTAAATTATCTCAACCTGCAAGCTTTTTTTTGTTTGTTTGTTTGTTTGTTTTTGTTTTGTTTTGTTTTTTTCGTTCCAGAATATATTCTTCTCTGCCTCTTCTAAGGAGAGGGTTGAGAGAGTGATTGTGGTGGAGTGCTGCCCAGCAAGGTAAAACCACCACATCTGTAACTCTGTCAATAATTCAGTTATATTGAAAGAGCCCTCAAAGGGATGTATGGAAGGGTTGTTTCTTCTGTCTCTCCTTTGTTAACTATTATCTTATTATTAAGACAATGTCTAAACATTTGTTGTGGTTTAACCTGGCTGGCAGCTAAACACCACACAGCCGTTCGCTCACCCTCCCCCCTCCCTCTCTGGGATGGGGGAGAGAAACGGGAAAGTGAAGCCTGTGAGTTGAGATAAAGACAGTTTATTAAGATAGAAAATAATAATGATAATAATAATAATATGTACAAACAAGTGATGCACAATGCAATTGCTCACCACCCGCTGACTGATGCCCAGTCCAACCCCGAGCAGCCGGCCCCCCACCCCAGCTAGCCACCCCTATATATTGTTTAGCATGACGTCAGATGGTATGGAATACCCCTTTGGCCAGTTTGGGTCAGCTGTCCTGGGTTTGTCCCCTCCCAGCTTTTGCTGCACCCCCAGCCTGCCCGCTGGCAGGACAGATCGAGGAGCTGAAAAGTCCTTGGCATAGTGTAAGCATTGCTCTGCAGCAATTAAAACATCAGCATGTTATCAGCACTCTTCTCATCCTAATCCAAAACATAGCACCCTACCAGCTACTAGGAGGAAAAATAACTGTCCTAACTGAAACCAGGACAACATTCTCCCTTGCACTGTGTTAAATGGAAAAGTTGCACTTTTGGTATAAATGGAAAGATAAGGAAAAGAGAACACAGTAGCTGTGCTAACTGCCTCAAAAGGATCAGGAAAGAAACACTTTGAAAGCAAAAGACACTTCTCTTTGGTTCAGGACCTCTACAATATTCATTCTGTAATCTGCTGCATATAAAGGCTCATAGAATCATAGAATCAGTAAGGTTGTAGAAGACCTTCAAGATCATCTCGTCCAACCCTCACTATAACACCAATGTCACCCACTAGACTCTAGACCGTGTCCCTAAGCACCAGGTCCAACCTTTCCTTGAACACCCTCAGGGAAAGTGATTCCATCACTTCCCTGGGCAGCCCGTTCCCATGCCTGACTACTCTTTCTGAGAATAAATGTCTCCTAATTTCTAACCTAAACCTCCCCTGGCACAACTTGAAGTCCATCTAGTACAACACTAGTTACCTGTGAGAAGAGGTCAATCAGCCAGTTCAACAGAGAAGAAAGGAAGCACAATGATTAGTAACTAGGGGAAATATTAATGAAATTAAAAAAAAAAAAAAAAAAAAAAAGTGCAGGAGTTAGAGTATGTGTAGGTGAGATAGAAGAGGAAACAGCATTGTGTACATTACATCATTTCTCCTTCACTGTTTTCTTTTTTTTTTTTTTTACTTGCAGCCGTCTATCTTTTCTATTTTTACTGAAGTCTTTCAGTCAATTTTAGCAGAGCCTCAAACAGATGTGCAGAGCAATAATATGATAGTAAAATTTTACAAGCATGATTAACTTTAGCTTTGTTATGTTTAGGTGAAGAAAAGTCTTGTGTATTTACAGAAAATATGGCACACATCTTCTGAAGATGTATACAAATGTATGCTCTTTTGCTTGAGAAAAATATATAAATGAACTTCACAGTTTGTCCATCTCAGTTCACAACAGCTACAATATTTAACATCATTCATATGCAATATCTTTAATAAGAATATGAGATAAAGAAAGATACTATCAGGTTAAATTTAGCTTTTGGTTATTCCTTTGAAACATTATTTTCTCCTGCTACCTATTTGGAATAGAAATTGAAAGTGAAATTGATATATGCCTTTAACAATAGAAACACTTAGAGCTGGCTGAATAGAAGAAATCTCATTTGTGAGTAAAAGGGCTGAGTTAGATTTCCAGTGACTTCTGTGGTCATGCCCTGAATTATTTGAGAGATTAGAGATGTATATACAATACATTGATGAAAATGCCCATGGACCTCAAAAACTTTGCTTGCATCACCAGGAAAACAGAGTGGCCATGTTGCGGGAGGTCAAGGTCAGTCTATTCCAGTATCTTTTCTTTAATCATAAATATAATCTGATATCTAGGGAAGAACAAAAATGAACCACATGTATAAGATACTTTTCTCTATTACTCTTTGAATTCCAACTATTTTTAGGTCAGATACAGTATGAATTGTTTAATTCTTCTACACTTTTCAAGATCTTCAGTGGATTCTCTTCCAAGACCTTGTCTAGTGTCCTTTTTAACTATTTGTTAAACTTTCTTTCACAAGGAACTTCACAGGTCTATGAAGGTAAATGAACACCATTTCTCTGGTTTTCTTGGAACCTGGATCCTACTAGCATCATTTAACGTTCGAAAGTCTTTTAAAGAAAAACACAATAAACAAATGTGATTATTTTTCCCAAATTGATATGTATGAATTATTTGTGGCATAATGAGGAACAGATTTTTTTTTTCATTTGTTTCAGATAAAAAATCATACAGCACTAATAAACAGTGACCAGAGGAATGTTCCATTAAAAAAAGGTCCTGGTACCTCTACCTAATTTACTTAATCTCTTGTAGGTAGTCTTGAACAATATTTTTGAAGAAGATAATAACCGCTTTCATACTTAGTTTGTGGAAAATGCTTAAAGTGCAAGTGTGTAAAGAATATTTCAAATGTTGCAGAACAAATTCCATGAAGAAACATGCTGAACCCTCTCACAAACTTCTTACCTGCCTCAATGTGAAGACAAGAAAATAAGATAAAATAAATAGGAATGGGGAGGGAAGAGGAATGGGGAGGGGAACGGGGAGGAGAACGGGGAGGAGAACGGGGAAAGGGGAGGGAAACGGGGAAAGGGGAAAGGGGAAAAGTTGGAAGAGACCTTCAAAGACCATGCATCCCGACTGGTGGGCTAACTAAAGGTTTAAGCTTGTTGTTGAGGGCATTGTGCAAACATCTCTTGAACACTGACAGGCATGGGGCATCAATTACTTCACTAGGAAGCTTGTTCCAATGTTTGACCATGCTCACAGTACAGAATTTTTTTCTGATGTCCAGTCTGAACCTCTCTGGGTACAGTTTTGTGTTGTTCCACATATCCTGTCATTGGTAACTAAGGAGAAAAGATCAGCACCTCCCTCTGCACTTCTCCTAAGGAAGCTCTAGAGAGCAATGAGGTCACATCTTCCCCAGACTAGATAACCCAAATGTCCTCAGCCTCAACCCATAAGACATTTAATAAGAATTTATAAAGATTTGAAAATCAAAGAAAAAAAAAAAAAAGTGGAAAAATTATATTTATTGTGTTTTATTGATTGAATAAAACTATGTAACACATTGAAAATAGGTGGATTGATAGCAATGATCTTAATGCAACTATAGGAAAAGAAAAAATATCCATTAAATTTCATGTCAGCATGGATAATATTATCTGAAATATAACAGGAATGTAATCTTAGAAATCAGGTGAGATTATAGCTGGAGAGTGCAGTGAATATATGAGTAAGAATACAACAAAGGATGAAACAGATTTAAAAAACAACAAAAAAAATCTTTTTTCACCTGTTTTGGAGTATAGAAAAATAGTGTAGTCAGATTTAAAAGGAACAATTATATATTTTTAAAATTAGTAATTAAGGAAAAGAGTCAAGCACTGGGGAGTATGGGCAACAGTTTTTATCTGTGAATGTGCAAACAGTTTGATAAGAGAGAGATAAAAAGATGTATAGAATACATAAGCCTTAAATTGTATCATGAAATAATACCTGTCTATTCCTATTTGAATAGTAGATCACAATGTAAATAAATAAATGAAAAACAGTTAATTAAAGATGTTTCTGGAGAATGGATATGTTTGACTAATCCTTTGTCATGTCATAGATTGTTAAAATGTTTCTCTCTTCAAGCAATAATGGCATATAATTTTGGTGTCTATTTGGGGAGGAAGGAGTGACTCTTCCTGAAAACCGAGCAGGATGGTCCCTTGATCTCTAGCTACCTCCTCATTTTCGTCTTGCATTGCCAGCAAAATGCCAGCTGCAAAACCTATTTTGCATCTAGTTGTGATTTCAGAATTAAATGCAATGCAATTAGTTCCTTTTATATGTTTGGTAATCTTGTTAAGACAACTCATTAGGTATCTTGGCAATTGGAAATTACTAGGTTTCAGAACATGTGCATTTCCTTTGTGAATGCCAATTATTCCTAAATGAGGCAATTGTTCTTTAAAGGAAAAGGAAAAAGTGAGACCCAAAAAGTTTTCTGAGCTTATGCATTGCCCTGACCTTTAAAAAACTTGAAGTGGATCTTTGTGCATCCTCCACAAAACTCTAGATATGTGTAAACACTGATTTCCTATATAATCATGTCCAAAAAGTGTATAAAATAATACATAAATTCTTTATGGGAATTTTATACTTTTATCATTGAAGCATGTAAGAACTAATTCAGGTCAAATAATACAGGTATGATTTCTAAAGGTCAAGCAGGTGCTATTTATGAAGAGGAACACACTACTATACTTATGACTGCATAAATTATTATTTTACACAGTTGTAGAAGAATGTTATAAAATAAACCAGTTAATAGGAAACAGTGCTGCAAAAATATACTCCATAATATTGTTAATTCTGAGAAAAACAAACTGTTGTTTCCTAAGTCTCAGGCAACATTAGTGCATCATTTTCACACCACTCACCTTTCCAATCTTTCTGACATGCTCAACAGTTCAGAAACAATCTGAGATTCTACTATCTGCCCCCAAGATTTAAGTTGTGTTCTAGTTACTCTATTCTATATACGCATTTCTGTAGGCTCCTCTATAAAGTAGAGGCTTTCTCCACAAAGAAAGAAGTATGCTTGAAAGAATTTAGCTGAATAAAACTTGTTCAGTAAATGTGGCTGGAAGCCAGGAAATTTGACAATTTTGAAATCTATTCTAAATTTTGTGGCTAACAGAAAGCCATCAAATTTAACAACAACAACAACAACAACAATAATAATAATAATAATAATAAACTGTTACCTGTATAGTTTAAGATATTTTATTTTGTTATTTTAAGCATCATTTTGTTTTTAAATCATTGAATAAAGAGGAAGGATAACTATCAAAGAAAAAGAGAGCATTCTAAGATATCTGCATTTAAATCACACCAGACATAGAT
The DNA here is from genome assembly GCF_011077185.1 of Oxyura jamaicensis. Taxonomy (NCBI): domain Eukaryota; kingdom Metazoa; phylum Chordata; class Aves; order Anseriformes; family Anatidae; genus Oxyura; species Oxyura jamaicensis. Next base: position 28,045,741 of record NC_048894.1, read on the forward strand.
CAGTTTTCCCTTTGAGATAATATCTAGCTGTGAATCTAGGATTATTCTGTAAAACCTGTATCATAAATGGTGGGTGATCTCAGTCTGAAAGACAACATTTATGAAAGCACATTGTTGACTTATTTCCAGTTTTTCATCCATCAATATTATTGGGTTCTTATTTGCATTCGTACTCTCCATTCAATCATCTTTCAGTCTGTACTGATACCAGGGTTTGCCCCAACCCAGGTGCACCAACTTGTTGAACTTTCATGAGGTTCACATGGGCCTCATTAATTAATAACTAAAAAGTGAAATATGAATCTCAGAAGTTTTTTTTCATGGGTGATGATCAAAATGGCTCTTGAAAACAGCAGTTTACCCTGGAACCCAAAAGCTCTATGTTGTAATAATTTGCAGGGGATTCTAATTAGGCAGGACAATCACTATCTTCTTTGATCACTATCTACACAATGAAAGGTCTTAAGTGTACCAAATTCTTGTACCAAATTCAAGTTAACATAGCAAAAGTAAACTATGTGAAGTCTGCTCTTTCACTCTCTTCTTATGCTGCATAGCCTTGCACTCTGTTTTCCCTTACAGCTTCTGGGAATCGCTACCCACCTATTATGATTACATACCCATTTTCACAAACATCTATAAAAGAAAAAAAAAATGAATCTGGGGAAGAGGTGAGTCTATAAGAAAAAGTTTTAATATGGAAAGTTTGGAATTTGGAACCTGTAATTTAAGTTAGATGTAAATTACATAACCTTAACTAAAATAGATGAATCTTTTATCAAAATTTATAGTGACATTTTTAAATCAAGATTAATTTTTATGGTTAAGCAAATACAACACACACATACACAAAAAATGATTTGCATATAAAGAAAGTTTGGATGTATTATGGTACTTCGAACAGATTTTTGAATGGAAAACCATACATTCAGACAGCCATGCACTCTTAGCCTAGTGTCTTATAGTTTTACAGCTTTAAATAAAAGCTGTTATATAGACTCTGCAATTTACAGCCAAAAATTCTCAGTAGATCACTGGTGGATCATAGATGTAGGTCATAACTGATCTAGTGATTCCTCACTTTGTTCCACCTGCCCTCATTTCTTTCTTCCATAAAGGCTAATTTTGGGCAGTTACAGGGTGCTGCTCTGAAACAAGGTTATCTTTTTTCATTCCTATTCAGGTGCCATTCGTAAAGAATGGGGATACAGTAGAGAACAATTCAAACAAAAATGTCAATAAAAAGCTTGGTTTTGATTAAAAAATGACCTAAACAATAAGAAGATCAATGTTACTAGCTTTTTTTTTTTTTTTTTTTCTTCTGTTTCTATATCTGTATGAATGGAATCTACCATAAGGAGGAATCTAGCTAGTTTGGATGGGATATTGTCAATTTTTTCAAATGTTCAGGGAAAAAAAAATGTTTTGAACAAAGTGAAAATTTTATACTTACTATTGTGCTGATGAAATTCAGCTTCATCTCAACATGAATAAATCCGTAGGATACATGGCTTATTTTCACCATTTTGGCTGACAATTCTGAGAAAAATGTCCCCAGCAGAGGTTTGGGGGGCGACCTGCTGGAGAGCAGCTCTGCAGAGAGAGACCCAGGAGTCCTCGTGGACAGCAGGCTGACCATAAGTCAGCAATGGGCCCTTGTGGCCAAAAAGGCCAACAGTATACTGGGCTGCATTCGGAAGAGTGTTGCCAGCAGGTCAAGGGAGGTGATCCTCCCCTTCTATTCAGCCCTGGTGAGGCCACACCTGGAGTATTGTGTTCAGTTCTGGGGTCCCCAGTACAAGAGGGACATAGAACTACTGGAACGAGTTCAGAGGAGGGCTACAAAGACGGTGAGAGGACTGGAGCACCTGTCATACAAGGACAGGCTCAGAGAACTGGGCCTGTTTAGCCTGGAAAAGAGAAGACTGAGGGGAGACATCATTAATGTGTATAAATATCTGAGGGGAGGGTGTCGAGAAGATGGAGCCAGTCTGTTTTCAATTGTGCCTAGTGACAGGACAAGAGGCAATGGGCACAAACTGAAGCACAGGAGATTCCAGCTGAAAATGAGAGGGCACTTATTTACTGTGAGGGTAACAGAGCACTGGCACAGGTTGCCCAGAGAGGTTGTGGAGTCTACTTCTCTGGAGATATTCAAAACCCACCTGAATGCCATGCTGTGCAATGTGTTCTAGGTTATCCTGCTCAGTAGGGGGTTGGACTATATGATCTTCAGAGGTCCTTTCCAACCTCAGCCATTCTGTGATTCTCTGGTTCTGTGATGATTCTGTGACAGCACCACTTCAGGTAACCAAGAGATTCTGTTCTTCTCTACCATCCTCTGTCGACAGACAATATCTAATGATATTCTGATATTCTTTAAACAACTCTGGATTTCTCATGCATTTTCCCACTTTCTTGGGCCAATTTCCTCATGCCCAGGCTCTTTTCCACCTTTCTAGGTGATAAGTTGTTACTCAGATTCTTGTGTCCTCCTCGATGGTCTCTTCAGGACATCTCTGGTGCTCAGGTACCCAGCTGCAAGGACATAAAGGATGTCCCTGGCTCCCAGGCACAGTTTCCAGGCCAAAGGCTGAGCTCCTGGCCTGAACGCCAGCCCGGCAGACGTTGCTTCTGTCAGCGTGAAGCAGCCATTTCATGTCAACATTTTCTCACAACAGTCACATTAATTCCCTAAGTGCTGCCATAAGGGGCAGCCCAAGAGCCGTGTGATGTCACCACAGAGTCACTGTCACCTTATGGCCTCACAAAAGGCAGCTGGCCATAAGTGCCCTGAGTGTCCAGCCTGCATTGAGTCCAGCTGGTGGCACTTGAGAGGTCAAGGTCCTACTGCTGGAATGTGAGAGGTGCAGGTGTCACTAGTGGAAGGTGTGACATTTAAGTCCTTCCTGTGCAACACAAGATGTCAAGGTTCTTCCTGTGGCACAAGAGACGCAAGGTCCTTCTGGTGGCAGATGAGATGTTGAGATCCCTCTGTTTGCAGACAAGGTGTTGAGATCTTTCAGGTCGAGTGCAAGGTGTTGAGGTACTGCTGGTGGGCTGCGAGTCATTGAGATTCTGCCTTCGAACCACAAGGCAGGTGCTGAGGACCAGAGGCACTTAATACCTACTTGGCATCAGAGCAACATCCCACAGAGGACAAGTTCTCCATGCCAGAACAGCTGAGGGCACTATGAGCAATCCACACCAGGAGCTGCCAGGTTATGTAGTTTCCTTCCCTGGAGATATTCAAAACCCGCCTGAATGCCATCCTGTGCAATGTGCTCTAGGTGATCCTGTTTGGCACGGGCATTGGACTAGATAATCTGATCTTCAGAGGTCCCTTCCAACCTCATCTATTCTGTGATTCTGTGATCTTCAGCTTGCATGCTTTCAACCTCTATGTGCCAAATCCTGTCTCCCATACATTTCAGATCCTACTGCAAATGGCAAAGTGAAAAGGAAAGAGGAAGAGTTTATCTTATATCTCACAGAACTGCTCTGGAAGGCTGTACTCCTTTCCAATACAGACATAGTCAAAAATTTTTGATGAGTCTGCAGTGGCAGGATCAAGTTCTGGCTGTGCTGCTGAAAGTAGAAATTAATTTATGGTCTATCATTTTGAATTGTCTGAGGTAGTGACTGCTTTTATTCTCAAGTTTGTCTGCTGCGGTCAGAAAAAGATTTACAGTAATAAAAACTATGCACACACCTGTCAATATGGTGCTCATAAAGTTTCTAATTAAGACATTCCTACTCTGCAACTTTCACTAGTCTGTAGTTTTCTGTTTTAATATTGTATATTTTGTTTTTGTTGATGACTATTCCTGCAGCCATGTGTACCCATGTCAATATATATATATATATATATTACTAATGTAGACTATCTTTCTCTGGTGTCTTTTGTGAGTCTGGATCTGAGAAAGCCATGAAATATTCTTGTCCCAGTCTAATTGACCATTATGCCTCATGCACTACCAGTTGATTAAATCAGTTCATGATGCTACTGAAGTTTAAAATAATGTCTAAGGAAATTAGACATAAGACTTAAATTTACTGCTAATTTTTGAAAAACAATGGAAAGCAGGCTATGTGCAGATTTCCCCACTATGCACCACTGACTTTTAATATGCACTGTGTTGTTTTTTTTTTTACATCCCAGGAAGAAATTATGTGTTTTCTATGCAGTGAAATGATCCTCTCTGTATAGAATCAGTTTAAATAAAATGATACTGTATTGCTTATAATCTTTTAACAGTCTAAGTAGACTTAAAGTGTATTTTCCAAAATATGCATCTATAGTTTGGGATATACATTTATGATATTAAATGTGTTCAGTAAGCTAAGCAAAGACCTATATAATTAATAAACATTTAGTGGCACTGATTTTTATAGCTTGTTTTTTTGAACTCCTTATCAGTATTGAGCAGATGGGACTTAACTATGAAAAAATATATTTTAAATATGATTACTGTATTTGAATTACATTTGAAAAAATTTGTTCAGTGAAGCACTTACAAATACAATTTAACTTGAGATGAAGCTTCAAAGTTAAGGTATTTCTTCTCTGTTTAGCACAATTATACTTAAATGATGTTTGTAACACATAAGAGAAAACAGGAAACAAACGGTACAGAATAAAATAGGTAGTGTTTTAGAAGAAAGATCTACTTAAGATGTCATTTTGCAATGAAAAAACTTGTTTGGTTCTCTATTCAGTATTTATCAAATCCTTTTTAATACCGGCCTTCACAATATTGTATAAAGGATGATTTTGGATTGAAATTTTGGATTACAAAAGAGTAACACAGTTTTTCCTTTTCAATTTGTATACTTAAAGCATAATCTTTTCATATTTAACATCATTCTGTAGTTTTTGATATTAAGTGGGATGTGGGGAGGATTCAAATTTTCTCTGTAATCCACTGCTGAGAAAAATATATATATACACGAGTAGAAAGTGAATCAAGAAGAAGTGGACCAGGTGTTAAGGATGGAAACCTCTGGACAAGAATTCACCCCAAGATATGTCTGTGTAAGTGTGATAGAAGTGCCATATAGTAAATAACTTCCAGTTATTTGTCCTCTAAGGTTTTACTGTGTTTATTTGTAAACCTTTAAGGACAATTGTTATTCACTGAAGAGGAAACCAAGCCCTTGAACATGAGAGTAAATAGTAAAAAAATATTACTGTGACACATGTGGTGTGTTTTACAGCACAAAACATACATTCCCCCATCTTGATTCTCAGATTTGCCCTACTGCCTTATGGCAAAGTTAGAAGCTGTTTACATTCCCTAGAATTCTCCTCCTATGTTTGCTGAATCAAGTGTCCATATTTAGATTTATCATTCTTTCATTCTGAGAGAAAAGTGCTATGCCATATATGCCATATATGCCTTTGGCCTCTTTTGCTGTTTCTTGAAATATAAAGCTAAAATCTAAAGGCCTCTTTCATCATTGTCTCACTATGCTGTGTCTGATCACACCCATGCCTCATAGATATGAACTGTGACTAAATCAAACTAATAGTGTTTTGCATGTTATATCAGTGTATATGACCAAAAAGAAAAGGATGAGTTCTCCCTTGGTAAGATGAATTTTTATAATGATATAACATCAAAAGAGAGTTGGATATGGACAGGAAGAGGGATATGCAGAGGGAGAGGAACAGGGACAGGGACAGAGACAGGGACGGGGACAGGGACGGGGACGGGGATGGGGATGGGGATGGGGACAGGCAAGGAAGGCAAGGAAAAAGACTTTTTTATCACTGAATATTTGAGGAAAAGTAGGTGCAAGCTCGGGGCAATTCCAGACATCACAGAATCACAGAATCACAGAATAGTCTAGGTTGGAAGAGACTT
>NC_048894.1:28056607-28081831 GCF_011077185.1 Oxyura jamaicensis
AAGTCTCTTCCAACCTAGACTATTCTGTGATTCTGTGATTCTGTGATCTTTTGCCCCTGCATTCATTATCAATGACTACCGAGAGTCCGATCTCTTTGCTACTAAAGCCACAGTAGGTAAAGCCTCACATAGATTTTGGAAGAGGACATTTTTTTCATTTAAAATCAACATATTTTAGAAAAAAGGAGTTGGCTTTTATCTAAATGATCTAATAAATATCTCATGGAAAGGAGGAAGAAAGTCAAATATTTTATTTTGAACTGTTCTAAATGAAGTTCACAATTTTCCACTCTTGATACCTTTTTAATGGCCAATTTAGCAATAAGCAAACAACAAAGAACAACCTTTCTGGTTTCCAGACTTTTTCTAGGTCCTATATTGACATGACCGATATGGTAAATTTGACAATTACATGATCAGACAAAAAATCAGCATCCCAGTGCAGTTTACCTCTGCCTCATCCATGTAAGCCAGATCTATACCCTTTTTATTTAAAATATGTTTCTTGACATATTAAGATTATATGATTGGTTTATGCACAAACTGCATTTTTTGGCCAAATTCAGAGGAAACTACTGAAACCCAAGTTTGGTTTCTTGTAAAGAGTTTTTTTAAGCCTGTTTTTTCGCAATATGAAAACCTTATGTTCTTTCCATTGATGAGAACAATGTATTAAACAGATTCTATTCTGTGTTCATACTCTAGTAGCCTACAGGATTGTTGATGGAACATACACTGTATATTGTCAACATTTGATACGTTTTTTGTTGTTTTTTTTTTTAAGATATTATGATACTTAACCTTTTTTTTTTTTTTAAGTGATAAAGAAAAAAAATTTACTTGTCTAGTATTTCCAAAAACACAACTTTCCATGGTGCATAGAACTGTCATTGTTCTAATTAGCAAAGCCCTGAAGTTTTTGTATAGATTTTCTTTTTAATATATCTTATACTTCAGCAAGGAACAGTTGATGCATTTCATTGGTAATATACAAAGCAATATCTCCTTACTTAAGAGAATATTCATAATGATGTTATTAAAGTTTATAGACAAAATCTGTCTTCTAGATGTATTTTCCAAGAAAATACATTATTTCATGCATAGTATTGTTAGCTCACCAACAGATATTGTAATTCAGGTCTGTTAAATTTTTAGAAAATGTTTTACTTACTACAGATATCAGTTTAATAATTGAAAAATTATTTGCAAATTTTGACTGAAGACACAAGACAACCTAGAGCACTTTTTCAAGGTTGGTTCCTGCTTTCAGACTGCAGGAAGAAGAGCTACTACCCTTTGCCAAATGGTTACTATGCCTCACAGGAGGCAGAAGCCAGGGTCAAGTGACGGTGGGTTCATTTGAAGGTGGATGAACCTTTTCCCACTTCACAACAATAATTATTACATCCATAATAATTTCAGATGTGGTGTTCTTAGTCTGTCCTACCAATGCCATGCCACTTTGCATTAAATAATTAAAAACTGTTGAGGTTTAACCCGGCCAGCAGCTAAACACCACACAGCCGTTCGCTCACCCTCTCCCCTTCCTCTCTGGGATGTGGGAGAGAAATGGGAAAGTGAAGCCTGTGAGTTGAGATAAAGACAGTTTATTAAGACAGGAAAATAATAATAATAACAACAATAATAATAATAATAGTGTGTACGAAACAAATGACGTACAAAGCGATTGCTCACCACCCGCTGACCGATGCCCAGTCCAACCCCGAGCAGCCGGCCCCCCACCCCAGCTAGCCACCCCTATATATTGTTTAGCATGACGTCAGATGGTATGAAATACCCCTTTGGCCAGTTAGGGTCAGCAGTCCTGGGTCTGTCCCCTCCCAGCTCCTGCTGCACCCCTAGCCTATCCGTTGGCAGGACAGATCGAGGAGCTGAAAGGTCCTTGGCTTAGTGTAAGCACTGCTCTGTAACAGTTAAAACATCAGCATGTTATCAGTACTCTTCTAATCCTAATCCAAAACATTGCACCCTACTAGCTACTAGGAGGAAAATTAACTCTGTCCTAACTGAAACCAGGACAAAATTCACTGAATATCTTGTCCCATACACATGTGCAACATACCTGGCTAGAAAAATGTTCCCTAGTGTGTGTGGCTTTCTTTGAGTTTACTTCTGACTCAGTTCAGGAAACTGAAACAATGTTTGCGATGAGCAAAATATTTTTCTCAAATTGATTAGAATTCTGAGCTTTCCTAGTTTCCAGTGTTTTCCTGTTTGCTTACACAAAAGTGTAATATATCCATCAGCAATAAACTTTGTTCCCACAGAACATGTTGTACAGTGGCAACTAAACCATGCTCTGGTTTCAATGCTTTCAAATGGGAAAAAGAAGTCATTATAGATGCCTTACTCTCAGATGGATATAATAAACTTTGGGCTTTTCCTACTCACAGGAAAAATGTTTTCTTCATAAGATTTTATATATTTATGCCTACCTTTGCTTGGTTTATTCATCAAGTGCTCCTAAAATATGTTAAAAATGATTCAAAAATATTTAAAAATATTTCAAAATCTTTGATATTTCCCATTTCTATTGGATGCTGTTTGCCTTAAAATTCATGTTTCATTGAATTTCACTTTCAATTTAATTAATTAAAACTGAAATGTTTTTATTTAGGATTGTTCTAAACCTCTTCCTCATTTTGAGTCATACTTTCCAGCAGACTCATTAATTTCCTTAAAAGTTTTGTACAACATCTGACCATACTCCTCTTCAGCCCATTAGTTTTGTCTATCCTTCAGCCCCGTCATATTTTCATCCTTCATTCTTCACCAGGTGTAACTCTAATTCTTGTTTTTGGCTTCCCCTGACGATAATAACTATCTCTGTTCCCCACACTTGACTCTAGCCCTGCTTTAATCATTGAGCCTAGCCATCCACAACCTAGTCTTGTTTCCTCAAACCTTTAGTTAGTCTTAGAATAGGTGGCTATTCTAAGGGAATGTGTGCAGAGTTAAAATTCAGTCTGTGGCTGTGGTGGATTTACCTTGCTAGTCAGCTGCACACCACAACCTCTCTCTAACTCCCCCTCCTCAGATGAGGAGGGGAAGTAAAGGAAAGAACAACTCATGGGTTGAGATAAGGATAATTTAATTAAAGAGAAAAAAAAAACATTAAGGAAATATTATTATTAATTAAACAATTCAACTAAAGGGAAAAAAAGGGAAAGGGGAAGAGGGAGGGGGAAAGGGAATTAAAAAAATAAAAATTTAAATTAAAAAAAAAAAAAAAGTAAAGGCTATGTGGAAGTGCAGAGGAAAGAAATTACTCTCTACTTCCCACAAATGAGTGATGCTTGACCACGTCCTTGAAGCAGGGCCTGAACACATGTAGCCGGTGTTCGGGAGGAGGACAGATGTTTTTGCAACAAGAGCCCACCTCTCCCCTCTTCTTCCTTTTTCCACCTTTTATTGCTGAGTGTGACATCATAGGGTGTGGAATATCCCTTTAGTTGGTTTAGGTCAGCTGCCCTGGTGATGCTTCTTTCTCACTTTTTTTTGCCCACCCCCTAGGAGGGTTAGAGAAAGTCCTGATGCTGTGCCAGCCCTTTTCAGCAGCAGACACAACACTGGTGTGATATCACTGCTGTTCTAGCTCCAAGTGCAGAGCGCAGCACTGTATGGACTGCTGCAGGGAAAGTTAACATCCCAGCCAGACCCAGTACAGTGGTTCAGAATCCTTAACTTTTAATTAAGTCCGATAACACTTCCATTTCATTTAAATAAATTTTCCTTTAGGTTCCTAGAAGAGCAGCCTAGAAGAGAGGGATCTGGGGGTCGTGGTAGACAGCAAGTTGGATATGAGCCAGCAGTGTGCCCTGGCAGCCAGGAGGGCCAACCGTGTCCTGGGGTGCATCAAGCACGGCATCGCTAGTAGGTCAAGGGAGGTGATTGTCCCGCTCTACTCTGCGCTGGTGCGGCCTCACCTCGAGTACTGTGTGCAGTTCTGGGCACCACAGTATAAAAAGGACATGAAACTGTTGGAGAGTGTCCAGAGGAGGGCTACGAAGATGGTGATAGGCCTGGAGGGGAAGACGTACGAAGAACGGCTGAGGTCACTGGGCCTGTTCAGCCTGGAGAAGAGGAGGCTGAGAGGAGACCTCATCACAGTCTACAACTTCCTCGTAAGGGGGTGTCCAGAGACAGGAGACCTTTTCTCCATTAACACCAGTGACAGGACCCGCGGGAACGGGGTTAAGCTGAGGCAGGGGAAATTTAGGCTTGACATCAGGAGGGGGTTCTTCACAGAGAGGGTGGTTGCACGCTGGAACAGGCTCCCCAGGGAAGTTGTCACTGCACCGAGCCTGTCTGAATTTAAGAAGAGATTGGACTGTGCACTTAGTCACATGGTCTGAACTTTTGGGTAGACCTGTGCGGTGTCAAGAGTTGGACTTGATGATCCTTAAGGGTCCCTTCCAACTCAGGATATTCTATGATTCTATGATTCTATGATTCCTAACCCAACTATTTATTGTGATTACCAAATCTTGGTAATAGCAACACATTTTTCCACATTCTCCTTCACAACCAGGGAATAGAGATTATCTTTTTGTGCTAAAATTTGCTAAAATGTGTCCACATGTGAAACCAATTTAGGCAAGAAATGCTTTGATTTGCTGGAGTTTCAGCAAATTACGAAACAGAAGACATTACAAAGTCAAACTTAGAATTCTAATATGTACCTCTAGACACGTTTAATGTTTATTGTCTGTTGTCTTTGCTATTAAGTCCAATGAACAATAATGCTAATAAACATAGAATTTAAACTAATTTAGACAATGTTTTCTGAGAGAGAGAGATTTACGTAGAGGACTGGAGTTAGCATTAGCAATTAACAGGGTCAGTGAGATGATAATTTATTCAAAAGCGATCAACTCAGACATAGAATTATCAGTGCGACAAAGGATAGTGATTGGCAATGAGATTTCAAAATCTGTTTTTTTAAGAAACGGCACTAAAAATGAGTCAATGGCTAGGCAAAGAAGTTTTGCAGTATCACTTTAGCATTTGCTCAAAGCATTTCTCATATACTTTCTGTCAGTCTCTTTTCTCGGTCATCCTTCAAGATCCTGGCTCTGTGCATGTCCCTACTCTGACAGCCAGTGTCCCTCTGGGGTCTGCAGGGTGCTCACGTTGGCCAGGCTTGACAGAAGGGACTGGAGAGGCTCAGCTGCTGAGACAGGAACCTGAGTGCACACTGTTCATCTCATCAGAACACCCAAAACTGTCCAAGATGGCATTTGCAGCCAAAACCAGGCTTGCCATTGCCAAAAATTGTCCCCAGTGTATACAACCTCTCCCAAGGCTGGATGGAGCAGCCTCCTTGTTGGATGTCATGAGCAACTTGTGGGGTGTGTACAGGGTGCAACAACTTGTTGTAGTTATGCAAAATTTCCTCTGGGTTGGGGATGCATGTAATTCAATGTAGGCTGTCTGGGGAATATGGGTACAATTAGAATTTTCTAGAATCAGCCATAGAATGCTGTTCAAAAATGTGTGCTTATATGTTATATGCTAACATTTAGTAAGGGTCTAATATTATAATTTATCTGTTAAATTCCTGGTATTGATTCTGAATGCATCGATCACTAATTGCTGGTTAATTACATGTTGCTAATAAATCACATCACTCTTATCCTGACTTGGTTTAAACTATGTGATGTTAACCTGCAAAAAAGTTCCAAAGGAAATAATTTTGTTAATTATTTGCACATAAACAAGTTACCAGAGCTGTAGAGAGGAGATATATATATATATATATGCATGTGTGTGTATATATATATATATTTCTATATTTCTATATATATATTGCCTTCTCTGGTTCACTGAATACCACATGCCTGTTAAATGTCATTTGAATAAATAAAAATGTCTTTGTTGCTCAAAATTGCAGACAGGAAAGTCATAAAATGATTAAGGTGGTCAAGAAAAAGTGTCAGAAAGGAACAAAGGATAGAAAGTGTGTGTGCTGGGGAGAGAGGTAGATTTATATAGGCACTAGTATAAATGTGGGGTTTTTGTTGTTCTTAGGTATTTCTGAACCTAAGAGATTCCTATAACAGCTGTATAATTTCTTCTTAATTTAGGGGGCAGGGGTTGTGGAAAATATTTCATATCCACAAAAGGTCACTCACATAAAGCTTGATAGATAAGTTATTCCCAGCCTACCCAAATATGAATAAAATAAATAAAATTACACCTTTACTACACACTGCTGTAAAGAAAATCAGACAAAGGCTGACATCTTTCTCATTTTCTGTGAGTTACTCTGCTAACTGAGATAAGATTTTTTTGGTTGTTGCTAGCTGTGAGAGTTCCCAAGGAGTTGATGAAGAGGGGAAAAAAATAAAAAAATAAAAAATAAAAAAAAAGATAAAACAGAAACTCATAATCATTTTTAAATATCAAAAAAAAAAAAAAAAAAGGAATTATTTTTCTACACTACATTTTTCTGTCACATGGACAGAAATAAGCAACAAACATGATTCTGATAACCTTATGCAAGCAGCAAGCAGAACATGAGATCATGGTTCAGTAACAAAAACTCAAAGAGGATTGGCTTTTGTCTTTTTCTTTTTTTTCTGCATTTCATCCTGCAATTAGTTACAACCCATTTTAAAATAAGGGATTAACCCACTGATATTGGTTAGTATTATCTATGCATCGCCAGTGATACCTGCATTACAGTTAACCTCAGATTTTAAGAAATGGATAAAGATTAAGGTGCTTATACTTTTTACCATCAGGCATATATCTGAAAGTTAGCTCACCTTTCTGAGGGAATAGGAGAATTATTTTCAGATCAACAGTGCAAGAAATAGGAAAAAGTATAGGGGAAAAAAGTGTGAGGAAATTTTTCCTATCATTATCTAAAAGAGACATATTTATGATAATTTGTTTGAGGATACAAGCCTTCTTACAGTTTTAATTTTGTTAATTTTGGACACATTTTTTTCCTTCTATGATTATTTTCACTGTAATTTAAGCAATTTACATGTCAAGGAAGCTGACACAAATACACAACTGCTACTTAGATGGTTAAATTAGCTAAATTGAGCCTGAAGTTTCTTGCACTTGCAAATTGCTTGTCCAGTGAAGGCCAGTTTGATGATCCATTTAAATATAATACTTGTGTGTACACCACCTCCAACATTCATGCTTCTTCTTAATACCTCCCTACAACATATGCATCCATCCCCATTATGGTTCCAAATATGAGTACTAGAGTTGAGTAATATTAATTATATATCTTTTAGTGTGAGTTGAGTAATATTAATTATATATCTTTTAGTGTTCTAACAACTGAATCCCATGTCTCAGTCTCCATTATTTTGCCCATGGATTATGTCAAGCTAACCACTCTGTGATTATTCAAAGGCTCTTTTGTACACTAGAACATCCTCAAACTTCTCTCAGCCAATTAATATACATGACCTTCAATATAATTAATATACAACATCTTTTAAACTAAATCTTTTAACAGTCCTGGAAGAATACTGCAGTTATTAATGTAAACTTTCTATTTCATCAAAGAAAAATATTTCAGTTTGTGTCTGCCCTTTTATACTTCTTTATTACGACAACAAAAATAATGTATTTTAAAATCCAAGATAGGATGTCATCATTTTGAAATACTAAAATATAATTTTGTGGAGGAAATTGTTAAAATAACACATTGTTACATTTCCTGAAAAATAATAAATTTTTGAAAAACTGATTTCTAATTATTGTATGAATGAACTTAAAAAAAAAAAAAAAAAAAAAAAAAAAAAAACATTATATAAAATGGTTTAATCAGAATCTAATATTTCCATCATATGAGTCATTCCTTAAGAAGTCCAGGACTAAATTATGAAATTCCATTACATGTTGACAATATTTATGCTCATCTCTTTCCATTTGAATGACTCATTTTACATTTGTCTTATGGTCTTCTGGTGACAATCACCAGATTGTTAAACATATAGTGAAAACCTTGAACTGTTGATTTTAAATGTGTGTCAAGACTATTATGAACTGTCCCAAGATACTAAGTTTTCCCTGTGAAAAATTAAATTGATGTTGTTGAAGACTGATGATAGGCTTGTGATAACAGAGTTTGGGATATTTCTTTTTTTTTTTTTTAGTTTATTATTATTGTTATTATTATTATTATATATTTTTTTTCTTTCTTTAATTGGTTATCTGAAGGCATGGGAAGACAAAATGACCCAATTTCCAAAAATTAGTTGAAATCACTAAGGAATTTTTTTCAAGACATTTCAGGATATAGTCTGAAATCCTGATGGAGATAACAGTGAACATCAGCCTTGAGGAGGATGAATCTGAAACTACTTCTGAGACAAAGACAAATCAGCTATGTGAAATCTTGCACTGAGCTGACATACCTGCTAGGCAAAATGTCTATTATCACTAACTATAAAGTTTCAATTCCAAACTCCATATACTTGATGTAAGAGCTTAGGGTTTTAGAGATGTAAAAAGAATCTGAGGTTCCCGGTATCTTTAAGATTAGGAAATAGGTTGAAAAGACATCTTGTTCAGATAGTGATAATACAAAAATATTGTGCTATTTCCCAATCTAGATTTGATCCTGAAGAAACTTACAGATGGAAATCATTGATACTGCTACTGGCAAAGGAGAAACTAGAAATCTAACACAAAAACTGCAACTGGATATAGTAGCTAGATAAACAAAGTGAAGAGTTGAACATAAACCCTTGTGTGTGTGTTTGTGTATTTATTTCTGTCTATGATTTTAAACTCAAATAATTAAAACCTCTGGAAAATAAACATTCTCAATTATTTCATCAGGGTTTCTTTTCTGATCTTAAGAATTACTATTATATTAGTAATGTGTACATCCTGTGATTTTTTTTTCTAGATCCTGATTCCAAAAGAAACAAAAGTAAATTTGGACAATTTGCATTCACTGCTCAGACATCTCTGTATTTAATGAAAATTATGAAAATTTGGGAAAAAAAAAAAAAGTAAATAAATTCAGAAAACACATTCAAGATGTTTTCTGGAAAAAAAAAAAAAAAAAAAAAAAAACTTCACTGCAGAAAGCTCTTTTTTATACTATGTTAACCCAGTATGAGGAAGACTGTCTTTAGCCATCAAAGTTACAAATCTAGCTGTCTGTGGCCTTCTTCAATAAAATGTGAAAGAGACAGGCCTCTGCAGATTATCTGGCCATAAAATATAATACTATATAAGCAACTGCACAAACAACTCTGTCTTTTTCCAGTCACAAAAACCCTTTCAGATTCCTTCCTCCCTCCCTCCCTTCCTTTCTTCCTCCCTCTTTTCTTCCTTCCTTCCCTCCCTCATCCATCCCTTCCTTCTTCTTTCCCCCACAGTACAGAAAAGACATTAAACTGTTGAAGAGTGTCCGGAGGAGGGTGACGAAGATGGTGAAGGGGAAAACATATGAGGAACAGCTGAGGTCACTGTTCAGCCTGGAGAAGAGGAGGCTGAGGGGGGACCTCATTGCAGTCTACAGCTTCTTCATGAGGGGGAGTGGAGAGGCAGGTGACCTATTCTCTGTAATCACCAGTGATAGGACCTGCAGGAACGGTGTTAAGTTGAGGCAGAGGAAGTTTAGGCTGGACATCAAGAAGAGGTTCTTCACCGAGAGGGTGGTCACATGCTGGAACAGGCTCCCCAGTGAAGTAGTCACTGCACCAAGCCTGTCTGAATTTAAGAAGCAATTGGACTGTGCACTTAGTCACGTGGTCTAAACTTTTGGGTAGACCTGTGTGGTTCCAGGAGTTGGACTTGATGATCCTTATGGATCCATTCCAACTCGGGATATTCTATGATTCTATGATTCAGTCTATGAATATTGCCACATAATTACATATTATATTCACTATCATCTTTCTTATGCACCTTTACAATTTGAAGAACAAGTTTCATGTTTCATTTACTTTTCTCTCTCCTCCTTTCAATATTTTTAAAATCATTGTGATTCTTTGAAGGCTGCTCTTATCTCTCTGGTTTTGTTCATTTGTTTCTTTGTTTGTTTTTGCTACACAGCTAATTCAGCTATTAAAACTGCTTGTCTATACTGACTAGTTTAGCTTTCATGTTGAACAATTTCCAAATGATATTGCACAAGAAATTCAGTCCAAGTCAGTTAGCACACTCAAAGCAATAGTCAGTTATCTACTCCAAGCAATATTTTATTTATTTGTTTGTTTGTTTGTTTATTATTATTATTTATTTGGTCTAAAATTGCATCTTTACCTTTTTAATTTTTTTTTTTATTTTTGAGAGGAGTTCAATGATTTGTTGTTTCTTTTAATATCTGTAGCTCAACAAACTGGAATTATTTTCTGTAGTTTTATAGGTCCTGGTGTAGACTTGCTCTTTTATCTCATTTCTCATTTTACAGTAATAGCTCTTCCAACATATATTCAGTGAACAACATTTAACAGAAATATATATCATGAAGTAGTAGGGAAAGAAAAAAGGCATTTTAGGGAGTTCCTGATACAGGTACATGGTTGTGTATAAATTTAATAGAGGAACTAAATTAGGTAAAACTTATTCACAAAGAAAAAGCCCTGAATTTGAATTCTAAGTTAGGACACAGCTCTAACCTCAGATGCCTGCATTACAGTGGTAACACAATAAGCTGGAGAAAACACTAATTCAGTCTATAACTGCCTGACCTTGAACCAAACAGGTGAATTTCAGTCGTATCAGGACACTGGATTTACACTACATTAACAGGGCATAACCATAGTCCTGATATGTTAGCTATACCTCCAGCACAATGAGAGGATGGCAATTGGCCATACTTTTGGGAAACTGCTAAAATCATAGAATCATGGAGTCATTTAGGTTGGAAAACACCTTCTAGATCAAGTCCAACTATCCACCTAACAGTACAAGTCCACCACTAAACCAAGTCCCTAAACACAACATCCACATGTCTCTTAAATATCTCCAAGGATGTCCCCATCAACTCCCTTGGCCAAATGGAGTTGGTCAGGAGGCACAGCCACTGCTTGGGTGTTGAGCAATTACATTGTGCATCACTTGCTTTGTATATTCTTTTATTATTGTTATTATTATTATCCCTTGTTTCTCTGTCCTATTAAACTGTCTTAACTGTCTTTACCTCAATCCATGAGCCCATGAGTTTTTACTTAAAAAAAAAAAAAAAAAAAAAAAAATTATTCTCTCCTCCATCCCACTCAGGGTGGAGGGGTAGTAAGAGTGAGCAAAGGGCTGTGTGGTACTTAGCTGCCTGCTGGGTTAAACCACAACAATCTAGCATCAGTTATCTGGCAATCTCCAGCATATCAAGATCTGCTCAAGCCAGAAAAGTACACATGAAGGACTAATGCTTCTTCAACCTGCTTGTGGTACTGAAATATTTATAGGCTATAATGAACATATAAATAAAAATAACAGTAGCATTGTGCTCATCTTTGGTAAATTCTTTTTAATAATCTTTTTGAATCCTTCTACACCCCGGGTATAGGGGGGTGGACAGAGACAGGTTGTGGGAATGGAATGAATACCACAGCTCCAGCTCTTTCCATCCAATGTGTCTGGTTTATTTGACTCATACCAACAACAGAAAATGATAATACCTGGCTCTCAGTGCATTTATATCATTTGATTAAGGTAAAAATGTATTTTTTTCCAAATTGTATTAAATGGTTCCAGATAACAAAGTAAACAGAAAAAAAAAAAAAAAAAAAAAAACAAAAAAAAAGCCATAGAAATTTGGAAATAATCTGGCAGCAAAAATATATGTTCCTATACATGCTTTGAAAAAGGCTTGGAGGGATATGGAGTCTGTAGTCAAAGTTAGTTAGGCTGTTAACACTTTGTTGAACAGTGCAGTAAAGAGCAGATAAAAATGGAGAAGAATCAGTGCACACTGGATCAAAGGGAATGACTGGACACAGCATCTAATATTTTGTAGTAAGGTTTAATTAGCAATTCTTACTTGGCAGTTGTTTTTTATTCTCATGACAGCCTCAAGGAAACAGTAATTGATGGCATTGCAGGACTTTATCAGAAGGGCAAGGTTGTTTTGCTTTTTGTTGCTTTTCTTTTTTTTTTTTTCTTTTTTTTTTTTTTCCTCTCTTCACTATTTTGAATGAAGAATTTGAATGAGTGTTTCCATTTATATCTGGTAAGTACTGTTTCACACAGAGCTTTTTTACCCCGCTTTGTAATTCACCCACATCAAACTAAAAATACAATAAAGGCATGCTGTTCTTGTAAATCACATTGTGAGGCTGGGCTAACTCTCATTGCCATTTTCTCTTTAACACAAGTAATTATACTCTTCAACTGCCCTTTGACTCTCTGTGGACCAAGGGCAGTCCTGCATGGAAATGAACTTAATTAATTCTGTTCACTGGAGTGGAGTCTCTTAACCATAGTGGGGCAGCTTGTTTCCCTAGGTTTATGCTGTTAGCTGTAAGCATTTAGATCCTTTCTAGGTTGCTTCTGTTAGCCCTGATATCTTTTCTTTGCAATTGGCATGTTCAGTGTGAAGAATGAGTCCAAATCTTCATACAGACTGAACTCCACAAGGGAACTAGCAGATAGCAAGTAAAAATTCTCAAATTTTTGAATCAGCCTGTGCATATGTGACCAGGGCCTGGGGCAGAAATTTCAGCCATACACTGAAGCACATGTTGATTTAAATATGTAATTAGGACTATTATTGTTTTCTTTTCAGAGTGTTTTACTGAATAATTCACTTAAAATTACTTGTGAATGCACAAATATGTTAATTATTTGCAACAAATACTATTAGCTAAGTATAGAATTTTAAAAATAATACTACTACACAAAAAGTTGTTTTGACATTGAAAACCAGAAATATTTTAATATTCAAGCCAGATTTGCAGATTTAACCTGATACTATACAGATATGAAGATATTATTTCAACACGTGTTAATTATCTGCTTTCATAAAAGAAGGACAGGGATAAACTCTCCCTTGCATGGAAATCCTTGATTGTTAGTTTCAGATTTTCTGATTGAAATATGAGATTTGAAACCCAGACTATATTTAAAACACTGGCAGTATAAAAATTTTGAAGTGAAGTTTTATATTTTGTATTCATTAGTTCAATATTTGTTGTCAAGGGTTAAAATGGCTCAAAAGCATGAGACTCAGGTTCGAACCCCTGCTCCAATGAATATTTAATTATTGTATATACACAGAAAAAGATTTTTTGGTAAAAAATATAATGTACACACTGATGACGCTGGCCAATGTGTATGACACTGTTATAAGAGGCGTCGGCTCTTAATTCATATACCTGCCAAAGATCAGAGAACATATTTAATTTAGTCTCCTTCATGTATGTTCAGTGCCCAAGGACTAGGCTACTTTTACTGTAAGATTTGCTTGAATTTTTATCTTTTTTTTTTTTTTTAATTGGACTTTTCTTTTTCCAGGAAAAAAGAAAAATAAAAATAATAAAAAAAAAAAAGGTGCTTCCAGCAAGAGAAACTACCCCAACTAATGTGATATTTTAAAGCACAAAATACATTTCTCAATCTTTCAATAGCGTCTAATATCATTAAACATTTTAAAGTCAGAATAAGTTGGATCATGTGTCCATTTTTAATGCCTAGCTACACACTGGGGTTCACAGAGGAAGAGAGAATATAAATCCCAATTTAAAACATGAGTTATTTTTCTCGTAATATTTCAAATTTCAGCTAGAACTAGAAAGTACTGGAGATTCCCTTGGGAAAACATGTTCTTAGAAGACTTGAGACTTCAAACCTGTATCAGCATTATTTTAGAGTTACAAAGAAGTTAACAAACCTATTCAGTTCCCCTACAGAATATACATTTTCATGTAAGTAATAACTTTTGTGGTTTCTCTACCTATGCTCCCTGTGACTTTAAGAGAATCAGGACTTTGCTAGATTTTTTGCTGTGTATCAGTAAGCATGATGTATGTTTAGTTAGAAGAGCCATCATGCAGATTATGATGATGTAGTAGACCATATAACTCAGTTACGTTAGGATAGATAGTCCTCAGCTCCAGCTATAATCAGACTTCTGTTCTACTGCAAAGTAATTAATGAAACAGAGAAAAAAATCCACTAAATGAGTCATTTGAAAGGCAGCTTTCTTTATGGAAGCCTTTTTTTTTTTTTTTTTTAGATTAAAAGCCAACTTTCTGTACTGTCCATTTAAGTCAAGGACAGTGAAAAGCAAGTAGCATTCAATACAGAAATTCAAGCTTCAAAGGGTTATTCTGAATTGGTTCACTGACAGAGAATTATCCAAGCAAAGGTCAGGCACTCATTAAACCTTATCTGAAGCCAAAGTTATATGTTATGGTTTATTGCCTCAAGTACCAATTAATAAAGAATTAAAGAAATGAAAAACCAGTGATTCATACCTTTGCTGAGAGAACACTCATACTTCAGCATAATGCTAAAATATTAATAGTCATTTTAGTCATGTAGTATTTTATTAGGCACTTAACTCCGTAGGTTTTATCAAAAGATATATGACATTCATTTTTAACAAAATGCTGAGGAGATTTGGGGAACATTTACTCAAAATCTAATAAAGTAGATTTGAGAGATATTTCCAAATGGAAGCCTTAAACACAGACATCAATTATTAATGAAGAAGAAATGCTTAATAATAGGGGTCTGGGTAAAGGCCATAAAGAAGTGTTGAAATATCACAGTGATATCAAGGGCAATTGTATTCTAAAGAAGCTGCAAGAGAAAACATTATGTGCTGTAGCAGTGTACAAGAACACTAATGCATTTTGCTCATAAGAGGACTTCTAGCAGGCTTATTTTTATCACCACAGGCATTCTATCAGTTTGACACAGTCTAGACATTTCCCCTCAGTGTTCAAAGAGTTAAATGTTCCATACACATTCACATGCACAACTGTCTTCAAAATACTCTTATTTCTTATTATTTTCATCAGCAGCATATGTTCCAAACCACCTAAGTCTCTGAACTGATGCCCTTTAGCATGCTAAACTGAAAATATGTTTGCACCTGCAGATGCCAACAAGGTTGCAACTGTCACAGAGTGCTTTCTATTGTCCTTGTTATCTGTCACATTAAGAGCTGGAAAACACAAGTCACTGGTGATTCTGAATGAAATAAAAGTGGTAAAACTAATGTCTAACTATACAGAGAAATATGAGAATGCAGATAATCTCCTAGGTCAAATAACAATAAGAATAAATGTCTGGCCTCAGTGAAAGCAGAATAAATCTGTGCAGAAAAATAAATTCTGATAACTGAGTCTTCTAGCCTGTGCATGACTAAACTCGACTATTTAGTATGGTAACAAGACTCATACACCTCTTATTTTTTTTTTTTTCCTATCTCTGTCTGTGCAAAAAAGTTTTCTATCACTGCAGTGGTAACTGAGCTCATCATAAAAGAGTTTATCTTTCATGACTCTACCTGTTTAAATACCCAATACATAGTTAACCAATGTTGTCTCTTTCTTCTCCTCCTTTGTGGAGGCATATAGTCTTCTGCACAATAGTCTGCAATTTTGCATGAGCATTTGGCTATTTTTTCCATATTGTGTTCTAACACCCTAGTCAGTATCTAATGAGATTTGAGTGGCCTGCTCTATGAAACTTCTTGCATTCTTTCCTTGCATGGTCCATGCCAAAATCAAATTGCATTAAATGCCAACAAATCAAATTATGTAAATCCAACTTCCTATGAAGTCAACACAAGAATTTTCAATCTCCTTTAAATCAGGTTCATGACTTTTATTTAGATTGAGATAATTGTTCTATGTGGTTAAATCACTGTATTAGAGAAAGGATAGTTTCTAAATAATGGAAATAATAAAATATTATTTTATCAATAATAATAATAATCAATATGTTTATAATAATATATGTTTATAATAACATGTTTATAATAATAATCAATATGTTTATTTATTTATTGATAACATCTCAGACTATATTACATATAATAAAATATAAATAAATAAATAAATAAATATGATTGATTCTTCTTCCTTCCTGAAACACATGAACTGTTTCTCACACTGAATGTGGTGGTTTTTTGTCTCAGTACTCGGCAGACAGAGCAGGTCAGCAGCAGATCTGGAGTCCAGGTGTGTACTGAGCACTATGACTGCTCCACTGTGGGGTGCAGACAATCAGCCATTGTGTTGCAGCAGCTCTCTGTACATTGCTTCAGATGCAGAGGTTTAACACAACCTTTTACTATGCAGTTACATAAAAATAAAATAAAATAAAATAAAATAAAATAAAGCTAGCTGTCTCTTGTATGTAGCATTATGGTGCTTAAGACCTAGTGATATATATGCCTGTTTCACATTCCTGAATCCCAATACTTGTGTGGACAACATTGTGTTGTAACATTTTGGAGCTGAATCTCTGAAAGCAGTGCAACAAGAATGGGAGGGACCTTTGCTGGATGTGTATGCTCACCCTGTGTTTAGCTGGCAGAAAGATTCACAGGGCCAAAGACCAGACAAGACGGTTATATAAGCTCATCTGACCTGTAACAAAGACCACAGGAATCCCTACATCAATTCTGTGCTAAGCCCTAAAAGCTTGTGCTGAGCTAGAAAGCATTATTTCAAGAGATAAGCAGGCTCAGCTGGGAGCTCAGTGGCAGGGACCAGTGCATACTCCTGCATAGCTGACAAATAACTGTTAAAAATCCAAACCCTCTTTTCTGTTTGTGTCTGTCTGGTTTCAGTAGTCAAGTCTTGTTCTGTTGCTTGCTGCTAGACGACATCATTGACATCATTTTAATAACTAGTTTGTATAACCTCAACAGCCTTTTCAGGCAAGACCATCAGCATCTTATACATTTGAAACCAATAACTGGAATAAAACTTGTTTTCAACAATTCTTGCATGCCTCCTAACACATACCTGAGGTGGTTCTCTCTCTGTTTTCCAGAAAAGGGAAAGGAATAGATATATGATGTACCTTTTCAAGCACTGCATACAGTCAATTCTTTAGAAAAGCTTGTGTTTCTTTTCTTTCTTTTTTTTTTCTTTTTCTTTTTTTTTTTTTTCTTTTAAGGGAATTAAAAAGGTTTACTGGTCTTTTGTAGTTTGTATTATTATAGATTTCAAACAATAGGAAACAAATGTCCCTTTAAAGAGAGAAACTAATTGTTATAAATTAACCTCTGAAGTATGTTTAAATATTTCTCTTTCAATTTGTGCAATAAGGGAACAATTTAAAAGGTATAGCAGGGTGCCTGCCACTTCTGTCCTCTGTAGGAGGAAAATACATAGTAGCATATGCCAAGCCTTATTCTTTTCCAAATGCTAACATGAGCAGATGTCAAATCAAATCTCTCATAGAAACAGAAATGCAGCTGCAGGTATTATGTTAGTCAAAACCCTTCTGCTACTGATCTTTCAGTTTCTGTTTAATTTATTTCTTCAAAATAATTAACAGAAATTTGCAGTCCAAGATACAGTGTGGATGTGTGTTTGCACGTGTGTGCATGCATGCCTGTGTGCAGACATCTTTTAATCCCTTTATTATAACTTTTGACTATCTTTCCAAAAGCGTTTCCATGAAAATAAGAAAAAAAAAAATCTACAAAAAAAAAAAAAAAGTGCATATGATCCTTGATTTTATTTTTCCATTTCTATTTTATTTGCATATACACAAGCGTTCCTAAGGAAGGATAAAAACAGTGAATTTTGTTATAAGCTGGTCTCTGCTCATCTTATTTCATACCACTTTCTGATTGTATGCAATTTGGTATTCTGAAGTATAACTTCCAGGACGGTGCATATCAGAATGTTTTCTTCATTCTCCTTCCCTTCTGGCTTCTAGTTACTAAAGCCCTGGGTTTATTCCATGATTGTTTATAGAAACGTATCCAATAAATACTTTTTTTTTTTTTTTTCCTGACCATTCTGTTAATGTAAAAAGGAATGTATTTTATCTGATTTGCAAACAAACAAACAAAAAAAAATCCTGTGAGGCTGAAACCACTGAATACAGATCTATTTACTTCCTGGACTTTCCTGGACGTCTCTTATTAAATCCCGGAGGAGGAGCTAGAAAGTTCTATATGCTTTTAGAGTTCCCTTCTGAAGACAAAGGCATCCCTGACCGACCATTCAAACCTGGTTATTCAGCACCAGGCATTTACAACAACAACAACTGGATTTTTGTTCTTGTTCCTCATTCATATATAATTCCCTGCACATTCAGAGGATTACACATTGTTTATGCATCATGCAATCTCACCGAGTCCTGTTTCTTTACAGTACTTACTCCTGCTGCTAAAAGGAAAATAGGCTCTAACAATCTTCTTTTGGTGCCAAAGCTGCTGCTGCTGAATGAACACATCCTGCCTGCAGTAGTCTGATTGATCCCTGCGATCCCTGTATCCAACAGTTCAAAAGAATTCTGCTGCTCAAAGGACAAAAACTGGTATTCATTTAGGATTTACTGGCAAACCAAAGCTCCTCCATGTAACAGCAGATTCTGTACTGCCTTTCAGCTCCTTAGCACACCAAAGTGACACTGAACAAGTTCAAACTTTGGATGGCCTTGACAGCATGCAATACCATAAGTATGGTATATAAGTGCAATACTTCCTTACTCAGAATGCCCCCTTAGTGGCAGTGAATGTCACTGAACTTAGCCACAGCTTACAGCTGCACTCTAAAGCAGGACACATATACCTGGGACACATTTGAAATCATAAATACTAAATAATCTGGCACATGGTAGTTCATTGCACAGTTACTGTTAAGGCCACCTTTGTAACTTGTCAAACCCCATTGCCTTTAAAAGCTCAGTTCTGCTGCAAAAAAAAAAAAAAAAAAAAAAAAAAAAAAAAAAAAAAAGCACAATTCATATACCCATGTATCCCCTTGCAGTGTTCGGTAGCTTTAAAAAATAGGCTTTAATAGGTTGTTTTGAAGAGTGGAGAACGGAAAGGTTTTACTGCAATAGATACTTTTGTAGGCGATGTATGAAACCCGGGAGTATGACCAACCTTAAGACAAACCTCGTTTTAGACCAAAGAGACATCCTTTTTACAGCTTCTTTTATAAAAGAAGCCAATGCTCTACCCACACTCTCAATGCTTCTCCTCATTTTAATTGCTTCTCTTCTGGAGAAAAAAAGGATTACAAAATGTATTATTTTCTATGACTATCCAAAATACTTTGAGGCTGCTTAAATATTAATGAACTTATATATATATATCTGTTGCAGGGATCTTTTTGCCCTGTATTGGTCATGTTGCTAGTTTAATGCAACAATCTTCCACAGGATATAATAGCTGAAGTCTAGTGTTATTCTTCCAGTATAATCAAGGTTAATTTTAGTTAAAAGGAAGTGCTGCATCACTGAGAGTTGCCAGAAAATTAATAGGTTTATGAAGATACCTATTATAAATTAATTAGATTCCAATACATGTGTGTTCTGGTACAAAATTGAACCTTAATAAATATGACAATATGCACAGTTCTCAAAGTTTCAGTGTCAACAGAAAAAGGGTGTATTTTCCAATACTAAATAGATGTCACCATTTTATTGTCATGTTTCAGACTCACTGTTCACAGAAGCAGTGAATATATATAAAATATATTTAAAACAGTACTTAAGAATTTAACTGGAGCATAGATGGGCCTGTAAATTCACAGGGCAGGGTGAATTTGTACTAAACAACCCATGCGTAATGTATTCATGTGAACTGTAATGAGCACAAATATTGACTTCACCCACAAATGTAGACTTCACCAGCGTATTGGTTAGTTCTACACATATATACTCCTCAGTGAGTTTTGAAGCTTCAGAAGCCCAAGCAGATTGCAAAGACTGTTAATGGAATGAAGTTTCCTCCACAGAGAATGTTTCATTGTCATTCAATGAGAAGGCCAAATTTGGGATATTTGGGCAAGGCCAATTCACAACAGAAATGGAGGAATCTCCTTAGGAAAGCATCTTTTTTAATTCATAGAAATAAATAAATAAATAAATAAATAAATAAATAAATAAATAAATAAATAAATAAAATAAATAAATAAATAAATAAATAAATAAATAAATAAATAAATAAATAAAATCTTTCCAGGATTACACTCCTGTATAGTAAACGTTTATCCCATACAGCACAGATGCAATATTACTTTCATGTTACACAGGATATCTAAATGATGTATTTTCATATTCTTCTACAATACTATTGAATGATTTTGCTAGATTGATTGATGCGTGGTGAATTTTTCTGAAAATGAATCACTGTCCCTTTTGGGAAACTGTTTCATCTAGTCACTAATTCTCAACAACACATGCTGGGCCAAGGTCATTAATGTGTTCAAATCTATAATAGTAGGGCAAGAAAAGGAAAGTCTCATTTCTGTACATCCTGCCACTGTCAACTGAGTATTTCTATTCACTGAGGGAAAGAGTAGAAATTTGCCTTCATCCTGGCGAATTCATCCAGATACCCCTGTTATGGAAACTGATAAAATAACCTGTCAGTGATTATTTATAACAATAAATACTCTTTTCATGTATTAGAAGACAAGGTGATGAACAGGGGGGTCAGAAGCATTAGATGCACTTTGACAGGGGAAAAAAATAAGATAAGATAAATCTGAAAAGATAAAGTAACTATTTTGGGCCAGTGGCACAGCTAGGAGCAAATCTCAAGTTTCCAGGTTTTATCTACTAGCCATGCAAGTACTCTACAATAAGATTAGGAACCAAAGTCTGGAATCTAGTGACTAGTGACTTTCTATAGAATACTTAAAATTGTGTTTTCCATGTGATTGCCTCAACATTTTGTAAAGTAACTTTGAGACTGTGAAATGGTAGAAAAGGCAAAAGTTTGGGGTTTGGCCAAAAGGCAGAGAAGAGTTAAGAGTCTCAGTCTTCTTCTAAATGAGGTCTTAGTCAGATGTCTAAGAGAGAAGTCAAGAAGCTATAACCAAATCTTCTCCCAAACAGACTTGAATGGCTTATTTCTGAAGGGAATGCACAAATCAAGAGGCTGTAGAAAGAAGGTTTAATTTCTTGGAGCTATACTATGCATTTAGAAGAAACCTTTCCATTATTCATTGGGCCTCTTAAAATAAAAACAAAGGAATGACAACAGATTGGTGGTTCTGGTACTAACACCCTAGTTCCAATCTTTGCTCTTGTGAATATATGTATACAAAACAGATGTAGTTTGAGACAAAAGACAACAACTCACTCCTTCCCCCTGATATGCACATTCCAAAGTATCCAGTCTCATTAATTTGAACACCCTAACATCAGGGATTAAGTGAAAAATTAGGTTTTGGTTGTTTGAATTAACTGTGTAACCACTTCCTGTGTCAAGTATTTGTTTTACTGCTTAAAACTTTATTTTAAAATGTGAGTCTCCAAATCAAAACTCCATGCAAAAGCTTATTTGTGCATTCCTATTATTTTATTTTATTTTTTCAGATATCCATATTTCTTCACAGAAGTTACATTTGGATAATCATGGGACCTCTGTGTAGAAAGTATAGGTTCCCTGATGTTTTGCTAAGCTTAGTCATAACAATTAAAGGCAATAGTTTAACAGTGAATTGCTCTATTGCCTATTGCCACAATCACATTGGAAGTCTCTATACCAATGTGGTATAGCAGAGCTATGCAAAATGAGTAGTCCCTCACTGAAGGTGAAACAAGAAAAATCAGATAATATACAATGTACATCGTGGCAACATAAAGACGATGCTGATGAGAATTTATTTTTCCACTCTATCAAATAGGCTTTAAAATATTTTATAGCACATTGTAAAACTGTATTACAGAGTTACCCCACTTCAAGACTTGTATAAAAAACTTTAGTCCAGTTCCATCTTCATAAATTACTTCAGTGTTGTGAAAGCACTGTACATCAGCCTAGTAAAAGTATACTTGGTCTTCCAAACTTGGGGAAAAAAAAAGTTGAAAAATGATAGATGATTATATGTGTGTGTGTGTGCGCGTGTGTGTGCATTTCTGATTTCAAAAATATTTACAGACTAATTGGGATGTGATCTTTTGCAGATATGCTTCAGGCTCACCAGCTGATAACTGGAGCCATGAAAGTGTCCTCAGGTGAGAATAAACCTAGAGATGCTGAAGTTAGGAAAACCACGTGTCTCTCTCCCACCACGCACTTGCATGTGCGGTGCAGGGAACAGGGCTGGGAAGAGCCCCCCGCTGCGAAGCACTGCCCTGGCCTCGTTCCCACCGCCCCCAGCCCCTGCCCCGGCCCCCGATCTGCATCCCCGGCCCGGCATCCACGGCTCGGCATCCCCGCCCCGCATCCCCGCTCCGCATCCCCGCCCCCCATCCCCGCACGGCGGCGGGATGGCTCCGAAATGCTGCCATCACGCGGGAGAAGGGGCGTATAGCAAGGGGAGGAGGGGACCGCCACAGGCATCGCTGGGCGCTTGCAGGGTCAGCGGGAGCGGTGCATCTCGCTGGCTACGTCCTACAGCGATTTCTGCACGTCCCTCTGTCCCCCCTGCCTTCCACTCCCCCACCCCCCCGTTGTTTAGAAGCAGCGTTGACACAGATGAGATAGGTCCTTAAGCATTAAAAGCAGCCATAAACTCCATGCACCAAACCTACATACTGTTTACAGATGAATAAACCTTTAGCATGCAAGGTTGTGAGAGCAACCCTGCAGAGAGGAACTTGGCAGTTCTGGTGGATGAAAGGCTTAATATGAGCCAGCAGTGTGCGCTTGCAGCCCAGAAGGCCAACTGCATCATGGGCTGTATCAAAAGAGGTTGTCCAGAGAAGCTGTGGATGCCCTATCCCTGGAGGTGTTCAAGGTCAGGCTGGATGGTGCCCTGGGCAACCTGGTCTAATGGGTAGCATCCCTGCCTATGGCAGGGTGGTTGGAGTTAAATGATCTTTATGGTCCCTTCCAACCCTATGAATCTGATATTGTTGCTCAATGCATTTTATTTGTACAAACTCTTAAATTTTCCACCCTACTCTACCCTCTGGGACAGCCAACAGAGATACGAGGTGCAGGGCCACCTGGGTCCAGGCCTGTTCCTAACTGCCTGCTAAGAGGGGGGCTCTGAATGAGCAGAACAAAGAAGTTTGGAGTCTTAGCTTTAGGTAGGCCCATTGCTGACAGGAACCTAAAAGTCATTATTTCAGAGGGCTGACCAGTGTATGTTTAACATATGGGATATGGGGAGTGTGATAAGTAGCCATGCTGACTGGAAGAATCAGGGAAAGTTCTGAAGTGGGAATACTAAATAATTTCATCATTCTCTGCTAAGATGTAGATGTCTGTTCTTCATGTTATCAACTGGAGTTTTTTGATGGATATGGAAAATATGTCTGTATGTGTGTGCATCTGTGAGCAGAGAATAAGAAAGTGCTTCCACAGGAATGTCCAGGCTCATGCTTGTGTTACCTATGACAAATTAGACTACATCAGTTGATGTTATCCACTCCCTTCAAGCAAGACTAGGAACTTAGTAGAACAGGGGAGCTGAAATTTCTTCTTTCCAGTTTTACTCTGTGCCTTAAATGTTGCAAGTCTTAACAAACAAAAAAATAAAATACATAAAAATATACCTTTTATCTAGGAAGCATTCACTTTCTCAGATTATATATATTTGTGGAAAAGATGGAAGTGAAGAGTCAAGTGTGAAGCACTAATCTAGCATAAATTTAGTTGAACTACTTCAGTAAGCATAGCAAAATTTCTCTTTACCCATCCCCACATAATATGCAACCAATTTTCTAACAAACCCATCTGGAAATCAGTAGACTGATTAACCTGATTTTGCAGGTCACATCCTGTGATTTTTTTTTTAAACAGGCTCCTGACTGGTCCACTCAACAGAATGTCAATTACTCACCCCAGCTGCAAGTCTGACCCCACTAGTTACATTCAACCAGCCAGGAAACAAAAACAATATCTTAGCATGAAAAATAAATCAAAATAACCTCAGATTTTCCATATCCACAGTGCCAATATGAAGAGTCCAGAAAACAATAATTTTACTTCTATTTATTTCTCAAGGGGGCCAAAAAAACAGAGGTAGAACAAAGACAAAAAATAAAATAAAATAAAATAAAATAAAAATCAGGATCTGCTGATGGATAATTTATGAAGAGAAATATGTTGAATTCACTGAAAGAAGATTGAACCTCTGTATGTTATCCCTCAGATGTGATCAGCTGTATATGAAATCCATTGGGATCCACTTCTGACAATGGAACATGATGCTACTCTCCTGAATGATCAGTCGGTGGATTGTTTCACAACACACCACATGGCATAACCAGCAATGACTAACACTGGTAGATGTTGCAAATCCCAGTATCCACTAGAGATTAACTCAGGGAAATGCTTTCAAGGATTCTTTTTTTTTTTTTTTAAAAAAAAAAAAAAAAAAAAAAAAAAGGCTCCTATTTGAGGAGAGCCCACTAATCTCCCAAAAGATTTCACCAGCCCCTGTAATAGCCTCTTTGCCTTTAAGAAAATGGAATGGAATAAAAAAATAAAATGGAATTTATGGTTTGTGCTCTTGTATCAACCAGATTATGATACAGTAAATAAGAAACAGCTTTTAAGCCCTTTTTTTGAACTAGTATCCTTTAAGCCTGAGCTGTTCACTTCTAGACTGGTGGGAGGGAGAAAGAAAATCTCTACTCTCCTTAGGGATGAAACAAAGTGTGACTTCCTCCTCCTTGTTTTTGCACAGACAGGAATTTTTGGAGAACAGTTCACTGTGCATCGGGTTGTTGGGCTGGCATCTCTTACATTGCTGTCACTCCACTCGGTGTAGCAGAACATTGATTTCTGTACAGGGACCAGGGCAGGGAAAATAAATAAATAAATAAATGGAAATAAATCCAATATTCTATTAGACAAAGAAGAGCAACGGTGGAGGAGCTGCAAGTTTAGCACCCAGTGGACTTGAGCATGTGCATGTGTGAATGTATGTTAGGGGAGAGGCAGCTATTCATTGGCTTTCTTTTGAAAGCATAAAGAAATCCACATCAGAAAGAGAGATCATGAGAGACAACCACCAAAAAGAATAATAAAGGAGATATCAGAGGGAAACAATCAATGAGCAGTGAGTAGGAAATAGCAGAGGAATTAAGTAAATGGAAAACACGAGGAAAAATAGGAAAAGTGTTTGGAACCTCTGGTAGAAAAAAAAAAAAAAAAAAAAAAAA
>NC_048894.1:28081931-28089435 GCF_011077185.1 Oxyura jamaicensis
GAGAGGAGAGGAGAGGAGAGGAGAGGAGAGGAGAGGAGAGGAGAAATTTTAAAATAATGATTAAAACTAAGTTAAAGATAACTGAGAAACTAACTAAACTAAAAAGTATGGACTTCTTAAATTCAGCCTATTTCTTTTTCCCATTTGGAATGATGCACTCATAGCAATTTTTCACATTTCTCACTATTAGCAAAGGTAGCAAAATCACAAAAATATACATATTTCTAACACTTGTATCAGAGACATACGGCACTTTTAGTAACAATAATAACAAAACAAGCAAACAAAAAAAGGTTCATCTTAAATGACTTCCAATTTCAGGGTTTTCTCACATTACCAACTTTTTCCTGACCTACCCATAAATTTAACTTTCATAATCAAAAAAAAAAAAAAAGAGAGAGAGAGAGAGAGAGAAAGAAATCTGAAAAAAAGTTAAAAGGTTGCATTTTGCAGACTTGTACTGTCAGAAACCACCCTGTGTTATTTCTGCATTTGTTTAATAGAGTTAAGTGGGTCCTGTAATGGAACTTTGTTTCAATAATTCAGCACAAATATTTGTCTCAGTTTGGAAAGAAGCTGCTTCATCTCATGCAGGCTGTCTGAAAGAAGAGCTCTCCACCAGGTGCAAGTTCTCGGGACAAAGTGAATTCATTTGCACCTGCTTAAGGCTTTGCAAGCTGTACAGCAGCTCTGTCAGTGCTGTTTGCACTTATCAAATTTACATTCAAAGTAGCTAAATTGTTTTGAAAGTGCATCACAGTGTGAAGTCCTTTCCAGCTCTGCTTGCTATTCAGAAATATAAAGTAGAAAAATGGTATGTATTTGTGACAATCGGTAAAGCACAAAACAAGAAAAAATATTTCTCTAAATAAGACAGTCATGGTAAAGAAAAAAAAAAAAAAAAAAAAAAAAAAAAAACGCACACACAACACCCATAGCTATCTATGCAGACATATATACTTTTTAATTTTAAGTGTGTTAGAAGATATGTTAACAACATATTTAGAAGATATGTTTAATACTAAATGAACTACAAGTAGAAAAAGTGTGGCTGGGGCAGCATTCCAAGTTGGAGTAGCAATACATTGTAGTTCAGCTCTGCTGGATTTCTCTGGTGCAGTACTTGCAGCAATATGAAATCTCTAAAGGGAGCTGTTATAATACAACTTGAATGCATCAACTTAGGTGTCAAAATATCTGACAAAGAGACAATGATATAAACTGCAGCTTCTTATCTCTGTAAATGAGCTTGTAACAGAGATTGCAGGAAGGTCTCATCAGGTTTGTTCTTCCCTGCACAGATGCTCATACATGCCCTAATGGATTTGTGCAAGCACCTCTCCTCAGTCACTTTACCAGCATAAGGCAAGCAAAGGTGACCCAGTCTGTTCCCATGTTCCCACCTTGTGTCTGACACCAGCTAAGAGCAGGTGCCTAGGAAAGGCACCTGCTTTTGTAAGAACCTGCCTGTTTGTAAGAATAGGTTTGATACTTCATCAGCATCCAGAGATCATTGAATTATAGAATCATAGAATGGCTTGGGTGGGAAGGGACCTTAAAAATCATCTAGTTCCAACCCCCTGCCATAGGCAGGTATGCCACCCACCAGACTAGGTTGCTCAGGGCCTCATCCAACCTGGTCTTGAACACCTTCAGGGATGGAGCATCCAGAACCTCTCTGGACAACCTACTTCAGTGCCTCACCACCCTCTGAGTGGAGAATTTGCTTCTAACCTCTAATCTGAATCTCCCTGCTTTCAGTTTAAAGCCATTCCTCCATTATCCAATTGAGCAAAGAGTTGCTCTCCATCTTTTTTGTAAGTCCCCTACAAGTACTGAAAGGTCACAATGAGGTGTCCTCATGCCTTCTCTTCTGTAGGCTGAACATCTCCATCTCTCTCATCATTTCTTTGTAGGAGAGGTTCTCCAGCCCCTTGATCATCTTTGTAGCCCTCCTGGACCCACTCTAACAGCTCCACATCCTTCTTGTGCTGGGGGCTCCAGACCTGGATGCAGTACTGCAGGTGGGGCCTCATGAGGGCAGAGAAGAAGGGGGACAATCGCCTCCCTTGACCTAAATATGCAACTGAGGATCATCTTGAACCAAAATATTAGTTTACATGTATAAATAAATACAATAAAACCCTCTTTCTCTAAAGCTCTGTAGGATACTGACTGATGCTAAGTAGTAGTTAGATTATCTTCTGGGAAATGGGAATTTCTGGAAGGAGTGGCAGGAATCCCTGGCATGGCAGCACTCAGACCCCACAACAGGCTCCAAGGGGAGCCATTGTGGTTTCCTTGATGATTAAGAGGAAGTCATTCATTGATTTAAATGGAAGGCTGCAGATACTGTGAGGGATATCTTACCTAGACACAGACACACCAAAAAAAAAAAAAAAAAAAAAAAAAAAAAGTTGCAAGAGCAGAAAAATTAAATTGCTAGGAGATTCCATAGTGACATTTTAGTACTGATATTTTCAAAATTGTGGAAGGGAGAAGGGGGGGTGTTACATCTGTTTCCAGTTTTGTCAAGCTTCATGCACTAAGTGGCAGGGATTTAGAATTTTTTCGTATCTCACTATACCCAATAATAAAACTTTATCTCATCTATTTGAGGCACAGTACCAAAACATTCCTTCATACAGCAGGTCAGCCTAATATATGTGATCTGTCAACCAGGCTGGCCTAGCAAATAGAGTCAGGAGAGATGCATCCTCATAAAAATCTCAGCTAAATTGAAAATCCAACTTCTTAAAAAAAAAAAAAAAAAAAAAAAAAAAAAAAAAAAAAAGTTGACTTTTCTTCTTAGTAAACCTAGCCACAATGTTTTATTATAGCTAAAAATGCACTTTCATTTACTCTTTTATTTTTTGTGCTTCTATTTTTAGAGATTCCAATATATCAAGCTTTTTTTCACCCATAGTGTCAATTGATGTCAGCTAGAACAGCAGCTGCTCAACAAACAGGCCATATACTTCAGAGTCTAACTGAGGATTTAGGTGTCTAATATTGGAAATGTCAAACATAAGAATCTTTTTCTGTGCCCTTGCTGCTAAATCCTGCATCGTATGCAAACTCTTAGCAATTTACAGCTCCCATCCTCAAAAACTGGAGCAATTTAGCTGTAGAAGCATAAGTATTAGAGAAGAATAAATCAAGTCTGTTAAATGCCAAGTGATCTCTGCTTCCACTAAAATAGCCTGGGATCACAGGAGAAGGAGTAAAGACAAGAGAAACTATCCATACGTAGGTAGCATGTTCTAGACTATCACACAGCTCATACAGCTTTGACTTACCTACAAGTTATATGAAAGACATTTCTCAAAGTATCTCAGGTTAGTCCCTATATTATCAGCAGGTTGTCCCTATAATGTCAGCAGGTTTAAGTGCACCAAGAAAGAGTAGTGAACCAACTTTTTACACCAGAGCCTAAATCCTTGTGAAAGTTGAAAGATGCTGCAGGGAAAATAATTTTGGAGATCATGAAAATTGTCTGAAAAGGAAAACAGATATTGTAAAATGTTACCAGAGGATCTGGGATGACACCATGAATAGAAATACCTCTCTGAATGATCCAGATTAAATTGAGCTTTACTGGATCTCACAGAATGTTTAACTCAAAGGGCGATAAAATGTTTGTTAAAATGCAAATAAATTGATTTTGTAACCATTTCTATTTTAAACAAACAAACAGAAGTTTTCTCAGAATATCCTCAGATATTTCTGATATATGTCATTATAGAAACATATACCAACAAACACAATTAGTGCATGACTGCACCATCTTACTATATTAATTATAGACTAATTCTGTAATTCATTCTTCTGTTACTTAGGTTTTGTTGTTGTTTTTGTTGGTTTTTGTTTTTCCTTGTTTCTTTTTGGTATTCATCCATAACTTCAGAAAAGATTGGTCAAATGCCAAATGTCCTTAGTTTTGAAATACTTCTATACTAGTTGAGGCATTGCACCATTTACTTAATGTCTAGGTATGTGACCAACAGCTTGAAATGTAGTTCCTATAATGGGAACCAGTAACCCCCTAGATCAGCTGGCAGGCGATCGCAGACTTGTTTCAGAATTTCCAGATATAATTACAGCAAATTTGCTAAGAATGAATACATTTCATTTTAGTTTAATTCAGACATTTTAAGTCCTTAAATCTTGAAATGCATTTTGCCCAGCATGCTTTCTCTACCCCATTATCCTGTTTAAACTGTTAAAAACCTTGGCCACTCTTATAGCATAAATCATCATGCCAAAAGGCTATTCAAATCAACTAAACCTATTGTTGAAATGCTGTGTAACCTTTAGAGTGGTGAAGCCCTTTTTTGTGGATTTTTATGTGGCAAAACACACAAGTATCAAAAGTTTGTGCTTACACCATGTTTCTAGGAGAAGACAAAAACACTCTGCACACTCTTAGATGTAATTTTATTTAGGGGAGACAAAGGAAATGAGCTTGACCTGGTAATTCATTTACTTCTATTTGAATGAAACCCCACATTTACTTTGTTAACCTTTCTGTCTTCCTATAACAAAACTTATACTTCTGCTCTTCCAGCAATTCTGTTGTGGTTCTTACCCATTTTCTTTCACATGAAAATTGACATAACTTCCT
This sequence comes from Oxyura jamaicensis, assembly GCF_011077185.1. Taxonomy (NCBI): domain Eukaryota; kingdom Metazoa; phylum Chordata; class Aves; order Anseriformes; family Anatidae; genus Oxyura; species Oxyura jamaicensis. Next base: position 28,086,556 of record NC_048894.1, read on the forward strand.
TTGATTTTGCCACAGCATCCATTTGGCATAGATAGGTATCCAGGGGCATGATATCTTAGAGAATAACAAAAGATACTATATATCAATAGTCTTTGCAAAACTCCAAGTGTTAAAAACTTGCTGGCTTAACTATTATATTTATTTGATGTGCATTATGGGAATAAGTTATAAATTTGGTTTGTACATGCAGATGCTCCTGATGAAAAAAGTACTAACTACTGTTACCTTTACAATTTAAAATGCACTTTATTGGGTTTCCTGTTAAAGACATTTTTCATGTGCCTTGAGTGTATGGCTTTGAACTAGGTACAAGAATAGCTGTGAGTAATCCAAATAAGCTATCATCTGAGAATACAAAATTAACTGAAAAATATGAATACCACCTGCTTTTGAGGAATTAGCCAGACTATGCAGGTACAGGTAAACCAGGCAAATAATAGTAGGAATGAAATAAAAATGTTTACTAAAAAAATAATAATAATTAAGAATAAATAAATAAATGCATAAATTCAGGACAAAATTTAAATTTCAACATAAGAAAATGTGGTGGTTTTTTTTGGAGAAAATTCAATGTAAAATATATAGGATCTCGGTGAAAATGTCTTTTTTGTTGTTGAAAACTCCACGAGTTTTTCTTTGTTGTTGTTGTTTATGTTACTTCCAGAAACATAAGTTTCATTTTACACTGTAGCAGAAATAAAATGAAATTTGAACTGTTTAAGAAACTACTGCAGTTCCCACCTGACCATACTGATCTAGTCTTTTGATGAAAAATAGTGTGTTTCTTCAGAAAGAAAAGCAGAGAAAATCTGAATGATTATTTACCCTTACAATAAATAACAAAACTCTCTTTGAAGTTTTCACTGGGACCTTCCCTGTCCCTCCCTCATTTTACACTTCTAGGGAAAACCACTACCAGAAGACTGTGTAGACATACTTTTTTCACTGGGGAAGAGTCCTGTTATTTCCAAGAAAAAGGACTGGGGGCATTTGATGACATGTTTCATTTTGGAGGGCTTTCAGCAGTTTAGAACTAGGAAAAGAAGATGGGTTGACATTGGATAACTCTCATTTGGTATAGTGTCCTTAAGAGCTAGAGAAGATATTGTAACAGTTTGTTGCCTGTGCCATAGAAAAGAAGCTCAGCTGGGACAGGAGATGTAGTGGCAGGCTTTGATTCTGGAAAGGACTGGACTGAGTGGTTCAAACTACAAGCATGGAGAGCCAGATTTCAGTAAGTTGGCAAAACATTTAAGCAGCAGTTGTTACGGAGCACAGCATGGTCTAAAATAGTCTGTTGGAACTATTAACCACAATAAGTATTTTATTGGAAACTTGAATATTGAGTTCTTGCTGAGGAATGTGTGTGTACAGCTTGCAATTCTGTTTTGCCAAGGTTATTGAAAGCCTTGTGTCAGCCTTAAGCCCATTACCTTGTGATGCATGCTTGTCTAAGTAGTTAATAATACAGGCTAAGCCTACATGGGAAGAAACTGCAAATCACTGCTCTTCAAATCACCTGTGCAATTTATGGCATATAAATGTCTCTTCAAAGGTGCATATAACCCATGGAAACTGGTCCCTATGGCTGTGTCTAAGTGACCTGTGGGAAGAATTTAATTGCTTGCAGTTCAAGTGTGAACAGTAGTCATTCTCCACGGCAAGTTGAGATCCAGCATTCGTTTGCTTCAACGTATTTTCCCTGCTGTGGATGGAAAACTAAAATTAGAAACACAGTTCCGAAATTCAGATTATCAGACAGCAAATACCCTCACATTTACCCCACAGACCAAATAACAACAAAAAAAAAAGTACAGACTTACAAACCAATCTCCATCAAATGCATATGTTTGCAAGGACTGTGTAGTAAATAGTATGGGTATTCTTGAAAATCAGTCAGAGTGGTTAAGCCAGTGATGCACGCAGATGGGCTCAGTTTTCTTAGTTATAACTCCAAGGCTGTAGCCTGGCTGCAAAGAAGCCAGTGGGAGGGGGGGGACCGGGGGGACACGACACGACGTATTATTAATATAAAAATGCAGATATTTATTTTCCCCTATCACAGAGCATATTTGCTTCACACAATCAATGCCTAACCTTTCAGAGAATACATTGTTTTGATTTTCAATATTACAATGCTAAGACCACTTAATTTTGCTGTTCACTTTTAATGAACTGTTACCTCCTAACACTGCATAATCCTGAACACCTACAAACCAAGTGGAGAGAACAAAAGCTGCATCAGTTACATCTGCTGCCTGATCTGAAATTGCCTTGCTCCTTCCGGGAATGATCCTGACTTGCCAAAGAGCTGGGTAGTGGTACTGCAGGTACAGGTTCACCATTGTGTTTCATGCATCCTATCCTGCCTGGATGCAGTGGGATGGATTCTTTTTCTGGTGATGCTCTGATAAGATTCTTAGCAGAAGGCAAAAGCAGTTTATGCATAGAAGAAAAAAAAGCTCTAAATTATAACAGGTATAAATGTTTTGAAGAAAAAAAAAAAAAAAAAAGGCAAAAATTGTGTTCTCATTTCTATATGATTAAAGTAACATCATTCTTATGACTATTTAAACGAGTATATTGAATAGAAATCTTACAGTTATTTTCCAGTACAGTCATGTTATGCTAGGAACACTTATTTCTTTGCATGCACACTAGAATAATCAAATAGTCTGGGGACTTTGAAGTTCTCACTTCAGGTTATTTTCTTAGGAAGTCAACCTGTTGTTTCATGTTTAATTCCTCATGCAAAACTGGTGATAATATATCTCTGTGTCTATAAACATGAGTTTATGTTTACAACACCTGAGTAAGAGAATATTCCATTTTAGAAACATGAATTTAAGAATCACAAGGTGTTTCTTTTTTCTTTTTTCT
>NC_048894.1:28089445-28130636 GCF_011077185.1 Oxyura jamaicensis
CTTTTCTTTTCTTTTCTTTTCTTTTCTTTTCTTTTCTTTTCTTTTCTAATGTATATATAGTATTTATATATATGCAGTACCTTGTTGTGATACACAAGGTTCCTTTCCATCCAGTGGCTATAAAACAAAAGTGCAGATTTAAGGTAAGACTAATCTGCTCAAACAGCGTGGTCTTCTGCTTGCCCACAAACCATAAAATTTAGTTATATTAGTGATATTAGTGCTATATCAACTGCCAGAACTTGTGCTTCAGGTAAGATTTGTAGTTTGGGCATTCTTCACTCAGATGTGAATTTTGAGATGAAATAGTTACTGAGAATTAAGCATTGCACAGAATCAACCCTAAATCATGTCCAGCATAGCTTAGGAAAAGTAGCCTTTGAATTTTTTTGAAGATACCATATCTCTATTTTCACTTTGACTTCAAGACAATTTTAAACTGTCTTACATTTAAACAACTATTACTGTCTAGTAATATAAAACTATAGACTGTCACTTTCTCCCTGATCTCCAGCCTAATATATCAGAATAGCATGGATTACCATGTTTCCAGTGGTATACTGTGGCTTTTAATGCAATAAATAAATAAATAAATAAAATAATAATAATAAACATAAAAAATTAACTGGGCTTTGGTACAGCCAGTTATTAGCTTGCCTCAGACAGAGCAAACATATTTTTCTGCAATTGTTACTATAGCAAAAGTTGGAATCATTACAGCTGTCTAAAATTTTAGTTGTCTCATTTAGTCCCTTGTTTCATTTATTCTAGATGTCTATTCTAGCTTGGTATAAGTTTCCTATGGTACACAACAACCACTCTTCAGTGATGGCAGATGGACTTCAGACCAGTTGTTCATAACTGATTCATAACTTCTGGATAACTAAATTGAGCAAGTTGATTCCACTCCAGATCTTTGCTTTTAGACCATTCTGCTTTAAAGTTGGGTGAGCAGGTGAAGAATAATCAACAAAAGTTATTTTTTGCCCAGAGAGGTTGTGGTGTCTTCTTCTCTGGAGATATTCAAAACCTGTGTGGATGCCATCCTGCACAAAAATGCTGTGAACCTCTACTGGAACTACGGTGTGCCACAATATTATTACTGAGAGCTACTGAAGCCAACTTCAGGAGAATCTAAAGTGGAAGGTACAGATGGCATTGAGACAAAGTACCAGTCCTGAAGTTAGCTGAGGTGGGGTCAGCCTAAACAGAACAGACAAGGGAAGGAACAGTGGCATCACCATGTCTTTCTGACTCTCAGCAAGCACACTAATGCTTTAAAGCTGCTGTTACTTCTAAAGGTTAGGAAAGATTTAAGGATTACCTCACAAAAGAATAAGGTAGTGGAACAAAGTGCTGTAATACTTTTCATGAGCCAGATCTATATGTCTTTTGACAAGACATTCTTCAGTGAAAGCTATTGTTTTATCTTTATATATATCTTCTGCTTTGAAAATGATTTTTTTTATATTAGAAATTGTTCAATAAGAAAAAATAATCAGTTTTATTTAAAAATTAATAGGCTTTGGCTTCCAAAACTATTTTTTATCAAATCTGCTTTTTTTTTTTTTTTTTTTTTTCTCAATACTTGGAAAATTTTGGCAGGTGGTAAAATCATGTAATATATCTGTTGGTTTTTTTTGTTTTGTTTTGTTTTTTGTTTTTTTTCACCAAGTCATGTCTTAAATTGTATTTCTACTTTTATCTCTTCTGTATGTTGTATCAGGTTCTCCTGTCCAGGGGGAAAAAAATACCTTCAAAAAACTTACCTCTTCACATAAGTTCATACTGTACTTAGAATTAAAATAACCTTTGCACTTTGAGGAAGCAATTGGTAATTGATTAGAAGTGAATGCCTTCACAGCACTTTTCTGCATTGTCTACCAAACCATACTCTTAATAGAGTCTTATACTGCTAAGGAAAGTATGTAACATGTCACATCTCTATTATATACATTATTTTAACCTTGAATCGCTCTGGTCTTAATTTGAGGCAGATAGTCCCTCTGAAAGATTAAGGATATTAACCAGAGGTAAAAAATTGCTGTCTTGTGTGCTCCAGCAAAAGAGGAAAAGAAAACTCCCATTGTTGCCAACCAGGGGAAGTTCGCACTTCTAGCTTAATTCAGAATTACCTAGTATAAAATATGCATTTGAGTAATTACTGGCACTAAATTGCTAATCACCAGTAATGCAGTAACATGTGTCTGAGTATAGAGTATATCACTATTTACAATGTGCATACTGTTCATATTCTCTTGTTATTTAAGTTCTCTCACGTTCTTCAGAATCAAAGTTCTCAGCTTTGTAATATATATTGTTCTTCACTAACATTTCATTTCACTTGCAAAACATTTAGTTTGCTCTTTATTATTAATAGAACATTCTATGTACATATATTTTCCCAGCAATGATCACAGTACTAGACAGTGCAAAGAAAGAAACCCTATCCAATTGAATTACCAGTTTCTATAATGTATTTGTCATTTGCACTCCAGAGTTTTCACTGAGAATGGTGATCTCCAGGCCCTCTGCAAATTCAAAATTCCCCAAACCTTTCTAGGATATAGTCTGAATCATTCATCACTATCTCCTTCCATATCTTCCAGAATTAATTTATTTCTGAATTCTTTTGGAGCTCAATGAAAGTTTATAGGAGCTCTGTAGTTCTACAAACTACCTTAGCTTCCAGGACATAGGCTCTATTAACAATGAAGGACTGAAAATGCAATTTTTGTGCTATTATTTATTAAAAATTTTCATGTTGATCTCAACAAATTTAATCAATAAATAAAATTACAATAAAAAAATTATCACAGAGCAAATTTTTTTCACTCCAAATACATGACACATACACAGCAGTATCTGTGACATTGTAACTTTGGAACGCTTTTTTGACTGGAACCCTATTGGGTCTCAGTTTCTTACCTGTTAAATTGCCATATATCTTTTCCAGTTCACAGTATTGTTGAGTGCAAATTCAGGGCTCAAGCTGATAAATACTAGGATTTTTCAAGTGGCCAAATGCACACTAATTCTATGGTCAGACACAGGTGTCACACCCCAGCAAACTTCCCTGACATGTCACATGCAGATGTTTCATCCTCTCACATGCCCATATCCAGGAGAAAGCAGATGGCAGAAAGTTAAGTTTAGCTCCTGTAGAATATCCATATACTCTGCAACCTATTTACTTGTGTACTCTGCCCCTCATGCCAGAAATGTGTAAGCTGCAACATTTATACTAATGACCCTGGCTGTCCAGCAGATCATTGACAGCCTCTGCCCTAAACCTGGAGTGATACCACTGAAGTTTCCAGCCCATGCACACACCACAACTGTCAGCATACCCATAAGGCTAAGTCCATCTATCCAAAACAGCAAGAGTAACTGTCGCCTTGCCCTTTTTGTTCATTAATTCCCTGCTTATATACAATGCTTAGGCACAATGTGAAAAACCACATCTCAAATTCTGTCTTCTACATACAGCAATTTGAAATAACATTTCTCATTTCCCAGAAGAAAAACATGCCTTAATTATTCAATAACACTGTTCTAGGTAGGAAATTTATTGTTCTTTGTGTGGAATCAGCTGTTTTTATTTTTCATAGAAGTTAGTATCCACTGGACAAAAGAGAAAATAGATAGTTTAACAGTAAACTTAGCTGGGACGTAAGAAAACGGGTTTCAAACCTTTTAGAGAGTGTTGGTGAATTTATAAATCAAATTTTAAAGTAGAGAGTGGAATTCAGATGTCTCTTGCCCCTATCTGGACAGACTCCAGTAATATACCTTCTGCATACTATTTTGTAAAGTTAAAGGTAACAGCTGTATCCCTTTCTGAGAGCTCTCTGGGATATCTATTGGACTTTTTTTTTTTCCCATTCCCAGGGTTTACTTCTCTTCCATTCACTTTATCTACATTCAGATTTTGAGTTTCATTGGAAGGATATACAGTCTATCAATCAAATTAGCTTGTGAACACATACTCTGCAAGCCAGCCTGCCTTTGGATGAGGTACACCTGCATTTACAGAACACCTAGTCCATCCAAACTAACATATCCCTATAATCAACTGTCCTCTTCAAAAGAGTTCTATTTGGTGTTACTGTGTTTTGTTTCCTACACCCCTTCATTATCCTGGATAATTACATTTGGGTGTATTGGATGGTAACTGATAGACACCAGTACCACTGGGCTGAGTGATGGAATTATATCCTTACAGATACACTGAAAGCCAAGATTTTGAATTTCCAGTTTTCCCCAGATATTGTTGGTTTCTGCCACACATTTCATGTCATTTAAAATAACAGTGAGTTAATGAGCTGTTATGCTTAATTATTTTGTAGTACTGAAAATGTATCCCTCACAAAAATATAAGGAAAATTATTCACCAGACATAATCTTTGGCACAGTTATGATCTGCTGAATATCTGTGATTTATTTTTATATAAATACTTTGGGAAATTTAAAACAACTTGGTAGATAAATAGCTTCTCTGAAACAGCTGTGGTTTTGAATCTGTTTAAACTTCTAACCTTCTAAGGATTTGTATAAACCTGTTTAAGTGTAACAGTTGGCATGGCTTTTTAAAATTATTGTTCTTTTTGTTCTTTTTTCATGCAGTGCTCTGAATTTTTGGTGTAAGTCACTGGAATTAAGGCTAATTGTTTCTTAGCTGATTGTGTAATAAACATTTACATACTTTTTATATTTGCATGTGTACTTATATTTCATGTATCTCAATGGATGTGAGGTATATATATATTTTTTCTTAAATTGAAAAATATCTTCCTTGCCATCATCTTCTGTTGATACAATGTGTGCAGGAGGGCCTTCATAGAGACAAATCACTTCATTTTTTCTACATGCCCAGTTTTCATCCAATTTGTTGGGACAAGTAACAGCAACAAATCAGAATTGTGCTTCTACAATTCCCTAAGATTCCACTTCTTCTCTTAGCCTATCATTGCTATAAGCAACATTGCACTGATCAGTTGATTATTATTTTTTTGTTGTTGTTGTTGTTTGTTTGTTTTTTAATGTGCATACTCAATATATAGCTTTCTAATTTCATTATTCTTACTATCTTCTGGCCACTTTTATTCTATGTTTTGTCAATTCAGGCTAGTCCATTGCTTTGAAGGCATTAGTAGATATTTTTACCTCTGAAGACAGTCCTTATAACTTCTAACAGTGGAACTAATGGTAATTTAGAGTAACTTACCTTCAACTAGTTTTTCTAACATTTCTCAGTAACTCTCTGTTAAGTAGACAGAAAATTGTTTTCAGGCAACCTGCAGCCCTATATGCTCAACAAATATATGAACTAGTATAGCTGAGCCTTCTGTCTGTTTCTTTTCAAATACATTATTTCACTCTTTCAAAAGCTGAGATAACTTTTCCTTATTTCCATGTGGCTTCATTTTCAACCACATTGTTGTGAGACAGAAGGCTGCTGAGATAGTAAAATAGTTTGCCTATAGATTCAAATGTATCATTGTTAATGAATACCAACTCAACATATTTTCCATAGGGTAAAGGTGAAATGCAGTCTCTGTTTGCTTCATCCTGATTTTCTGGATGAAACATAATCAAAACCATCAGCAGTAATCTTCTTTTTCTGATATGTTTGTATCCAATGTGCATTCAGGCTGTCATAAACAAGGCAGGGACCACTTGTTGTGTGGTCTGAGATTTAGAATGAAATCTAGGCAGACTGAGAATTCTGACAGTTATATTATGCTGAATGAGAATGAGTTTATACCAATTGCACTGTACCTCAGTCTTAAACTGCCAAGAATCACATGTACTGCATTATCTGACAAAAATACAAAACGAAGGAACAATGAAGTATACGTAAACCCCAACCTTTAAGAACTTAATTTCAGGTCTTTGATATAATCTTCCTTTCATTATTACATTCTGTGACACAAATTGAATAAACAGTTAATTCAGACCAAATTTCATAAAATATATTTAACAAGAAACTCATTTCTTACTAATAATTCTTACTAATAATTCAGAGTGAGGAAAATTCTCAAAAAATCTCCTTTTGTAATTCAGAAAATTTGACCATTTTCTTACTGTTTTAACTGAATGCTTGAAATGTCAAGATTTTTAAAAAGGACAAAATTATGAAATACTTTTCAGTAATAAGTGTGAGAAAAATAGCTCAAATTAATAATTAATAATATTTGGCTTTCGTAAAAATAAACCCCTTAACCCACTAGACAGAAGAAATCCAGTTTTCAGTTACAATAAGTATCCCATCCATTTAAGTGATTCTCATACTGTCTTTGAAAGAAGTATATATGGTTATAGATAATCAGCATTTTTCTTCATAATATGAGAGCTTAAGTGAGCTGGAAATTGTTCCATGAAATCTTCTACCTTCTTTTATTTTTATTAATGGATTCTTCGTTGCCTATATAAAGACAGCATATACTCTGTTCTAATTATCTTTTATTCAGAAAATTAAAAATATGAAGATTTATTTTCAAAACCAGAAGCTAGGCATTCTTACAATTATATTATTTAAACAGTTGAACGCCTGTTTCCAAAACAATGACTGATAGGGTCTGCCATCTGAGCAATGATACATGCTGCTGTCTTGAAATGCAGATCTCCTTTCATTAACTTTAAATGGGAGTTAGGTATCTAAATAGTGTTGAAGAACTGAACTGAGTATTCTGGATATTTATCATAAAATTCCAAGAAAAGAGCCTTTAATAGTCATTCTGAGTCAACAATTCATCTTCTATACATTTCTGAGATTTTTCTTCAATTGAATCTATCTACAGAACACTTTTTCTTCTAGACAGTATATTTGGAGTAAACACAAAAGCCAGAGATATTGTAAAGCTATGACTGCTGAAATGAAAATCAACTTTTCTCATTTCTCAGAAGAGGAAGTAGAATGTGTTAAGAAGATTCTGGAGTATTAGGTGCCAATGAGATAGTATAATACTTTTAACATTTCCTTTTAACAAATTTGGAATCATCATCTAAAAAGGATTACAACATTAAGGAGAAACACCTCTGTTATGTAAATATTGACATAACCATTCTTGAACTGTCGGGGAGATGTTGTGCGATTTGTCACTTGATAGCTCATTGCAGAAAGAAGATGAGACATGAATTTATTTGTTAAGAGAGAGTCTGCTGGGGTGTACTGGTAGCTAGAGAAGCTTTTTATGTTAGAATGAAATATAATAGAGCGATCACTTATATGGGTAAAAAATTACTTTCCAGGAGTCATTTCCCACAGGTGTTGTACACTTGTTCCCATTCATACTGAGCAGTGTGAACAATCATTTCAAAGGACAAGAATGAAAATATGTTCTTTAGGGTATTTACACTGTGCTGCTAGATAGAAAAACATTCACACCTTTCTGAGCTGCCACTCAGCACCACATAAAGAATGTTACAGCTTCTGTAAGTGTCAATTAGAGACAATTACAACCTCAGTGACCTGTCTTGGCACTAAAACACTTAGCAGACTTTATTCTGTCTTTACAACATGGAGATTTGGGGCACAATCCTGACATTGTTATAAATCAAGAGACACTGCAATGAAGTCAGATGAGTTACACTCTCATAACCACAATGTAAGGCTGGAAAGCAAATCAGATCCTTTGCTTATATGGCAGGCTTTGATTCTGCAAGTTCATTAATTTTGTATCACACTTTGGACAGTATTCATACACAACGATAACTAGAGATAGGTCTGTTAACTGATATAATGCGATTCCATTGTTTTTCATGTCAGACAGTAAAAGAACACTAACAGGAGATAATCCTGCTGGAAATACTTGTAATTTCCAAGCAAAAGAACCTTAAACAGATACCTTTGCTTCTATAATTTAAAATTGTGCTTCTAAACTCTGACCTGTTCTTCAGATTTCAGTATTCCAAGGTGTATGTACCCTGTTGTTCCTTGGGTCAGGAGCTATGATTTCTATAAAGTAAGAACTCTTACATTTTCAGGTAGTTTGGGTCCTATACTTCAGTGAAAGATTTCAGTACCTAATTCAGCAATCTGGGATCAAAACAATGCCCTAGTTTCATTCTTTATTCTCTACAAGTCTATTACACTTTTCTATTGCCCTCCCTCTCCTATTTCCAATGCCTCATTGTTTAAAAATTCCTATGCAGCAGGCAACCGTTTCCCCAGCTGAGCAACCATGTTCACTGCCATTCTTAATTTCAGGCAGTTCATTTGGTATTTCTCTGCTTGAAACCCAGAGGATGGGTTTGTCACTATAAATTAAAACAATTGAATTCCCCAGTAGTTACAGTATAGCTCCTGTGAATGCTAGCTGCCTGCCATTATATTTAACAGTAAATTGGCATACCCATTATATTAACCACTGCATTTCTTGCCATTTGCATTTCAGAGAGAAATAACTTCCCTAATGGGAAGTATAATGCACAGAAGCTATCTTAGAGGAGCAGGTAATAGAGGAGACAGTTTCTCACATATTTGTGAAAAGCATCCTTCTATTACTACTACTACTAATTATTATTATTATAAATAAAAATACCAAATTCAGGTAGGCTTTTATATATTTGCTATCATGTTTTGCAAACCTGTAGGTAGATGACTTGATCTACACAACTTTATCATGTAAGCATGCAGCCATCTCTGCCAAACGGCTTTGAGAATTTTTTTTTTTTTTTGATTTTATTTTTCTGCAAGCCCAAGCTCTGGATAATGAAAGGTCCCACAACTAGAAGACACAATACAGGGCTGCCAAATATTCACCATATATATATATATTTTTCTGGTTTCAGAATTAGTGATAGAGGTAGGATATTTAGGATATATAAAGGCTATGACCTAAAGAACCTCTGTTCTTAAATATTTTATGCACCTCTGAATCTCCCTTTTTGTTTTAGTTATGTCATTTTAAGATCTAAGCGCCTAGCGTCCTGCCAGCTGGGAGCCTTTCCATGCTCAGCTTTATATTCCTGTGACCACATTTTCACATATTATAACTGACTTCCTACTGACTTTGTTCAGAATTACAGGCCATTAGTACCACAGTAGTACAGAAAATCAGGATCCGGGCATTTAGAAACACACTGCAAACATTTTTGGAGCTACTGGACATTCAGCTACAAATCTTTCTGAGTTCCTGCAACAGTTTATTTTGGTAAAGAAAGGATAGAGTCTACCTCATATTAATATTACACAGATTAAAGATGTAGGCACCTGGAAGGTTGCAAGGACTCAGTTATGGTTATCACAGTTGTTTTTTCAATGCAGTACCAAAAAAGTTATTTAAAACTGAGGTGTGGAACCTTTCCTCACAAAGTGCAGCAGGCATCTCATTCAAGTACCCTTAGCAAGCACCATCATACCTTGCTGCTCAATATTTTCAGCATCAAAGAAAGACATAGTTTAATGCTTTAACCCTCTTATAGAAGTATTTATAATTAAGTACAAGGTAATAATGTTTTTGTTTGTTTGTTTGTTTTTTTTTTATGTAACAGCCACTTCTTGATGCTGAATTGGCAATCTGGATACATGTATTTATGATGGGAACTCAAAAGAAAATAAGTTTGGATATTCCTGCTGTTAAAACAATCCACAGAATCACAGAATCACAGAATTTCTAGGTTGGAAGAGACCTCAAGATCATCGAGTCCAACCTCTAACCTAACACTAACAGTCCCCACTAAACCATATCCCTAAGCTCTACATCTAAACGTCTTTTGAAGACTTCCAGGGATGGTGACTCCACCACCTCCCTGGGCAGCCTGTTCCAATGCCTCACAACCCTTTCAGTAAAGAAGCTCTTCCTAACATCTGACCTAAAACTCCCCTGGCGCAACTTTAGCCCATTCCCCCTCGTCCTGTCACCAGGCACGTGGGAGAACAGACCAACCCCCACCTCTCTACAGCCTCCTTTAAGGTATCTGTAGAGAGCGATAAGGTCGCCCCTGAGCCTCCTCTTCTCCAGGCTGAATAAGCCCAGCTCCTTCAGCCGCTCCTCGTAGGACTTGTTCTCCAGGCCCCTCACCAGCTTCGTCGCCCTTCTTTGGACCCGCTCAAGCACCTCGATGTCCTTCTTGTAGCGAGGGGCCCAAAACTGAACACAGTACTCGAGGTACGGCCTCACCAGAGCCGAGTACAGGGGGACGATCACCTCCCTAGCCCTGCTGGTCACACTATTTCTGATACAAGCCAGGATGCCGTTGGCCTTCTTGGCCACCTGAGCACACTGCTGGCTCATATTCAGCCGACTGTCCACTATCACTCCCAGGTCCTTCTCCATCCAGACATGCTTTTGGAAGGAAATAGGTAAAAATAAAATTATTATGAACTATAGCACACATTTTCTACATGGTACTAAGCTGAAACTCAAAAATTTTGGCTTAGTTTCTAGTTAGACCATCAGATTTGCCTAGAGAAAGATTGTAGGAGTGGGGTCACAGTTACCTGTTAGAAGATAAATTCAGACAAAGAACTAAAAAGAAAGAGATGTCTTCTAATGTTGTCACTCCAACGGGCACTGTATATCAGATGATTTTTTCTTAATTCCTCACCTTCTGTTACTTCTTTCCCACATTTCATTTTGTCACTTCTGCTAAATAATATAAATATACAATATGAATTCCACCTTATATTCATATATGAATATATGAAAAATATGTCTTTACTGTTTGGTAGGTTTGAACAGAGTCCCTTCACAAGGTGAACAGTGGGTGTCTCACACATTCAACCACATTTTACAGCCTCTCAGTTAATGACATGACATATAACCTATTGTATTTTTACAATTGTGTCTATAAAAGCAAGATTCTTTTCTTCCAATAAGTAAAGTATGCTGATAATCTGACATGATACCTGCAATGACGTGCACACCACATGCACATGTACAAGAAGATGCACATTCTAATGAAAACAGTGGAGAGCTGACAGGTGAAGTCACAGGAACAGTGGCAACCGTGAAGATTTGCTTCAGAGAAAGGGTACACCGGGCATGATAAAAGGTTTAGGTCTGATTAAATAAGGAGCTCAGGACAGAAAGCTTGCAAAGAGTACGCAGTTAATGTATAAAGAGGGCACTGCTCCTGCCCAGGAAGCTGTCCTGAGTTTATATTTGTTATAAGTTAAGTGCTTTTATTTTATTCTTTTATCAGTTTGCAAGTAATCTCTTTTAAGAGTGCTCAGACAAATGTAGAACACCTGAGTACATAGCAATTAATGTGGATAAAGAAACAATTCTAATGCTAAAGTTAAACTGAAACTACTCTTCAGTCATCACTATTTAACTAATTCTAAAATAAATTTTCTCCAGAATTTATCCCTTCATCTGCTGGCTTTGGACAAGTAAAATTCTCAGATAAAGATTACTCCTTTGCAGTTTCTAGCCCTCTTAATACAAGAAAAGAAAAATATGGCTGATATTTACATAGGAATTTCTAGAGATCTCAGTCTGATGAACAAGTTGTCATGATAATGATCACTAACACTTAAAACAAACAAAAGAGTTAAGAACCCTCAACAACAAAAAGAAAGTGCTCATTAGGGAAACCATTATAAAATGACTTGTACAGGATTGTTGTAGTTCACAGCTGTACCTTTTAAAAAGCTAGTTATCTTCAATTCTCTCCCCACTTTCCAAGGCATGCTTGCTGAGGTCTCTGTAAATAATCAGCCCTTCACTCGATGCAAATTAACAGGTTACAGCTAGTGTCAGAGAAGCTTATGTAGTTAAGCACTGCTTCATATCAATTGGCTACTTCTCTAGGTGCTGAAATAAGGGCAACAAGTATTACATTAAGGTTTTATACAGAGTGCAGTAGAAGGGAAGAAGATGAAGAAATAAAAACTGAAAACAAGGCCAGTGCTGTAAACACTGCAAACACTTAAGATCCAAAATAGTTACCAAAAGTGCTGCAGAACTTTTAATAAGTATAAATATAGGTGTCTTGTTAAATCAAGGATATTAGAAGTATGTTTGTTGAACAGTTTCAAAATGTATACACATTCAGTTTGCTAGTTTGAGACTGTGCAATTTTGTCTCAAACCTTGAAAAAAAAATATTTGATTGATATTGGATATCATAAATAAAACACAACAGATTAAGTGTGTTTTCAAAACCTGAACTGATAAATAAGATCATCAATATTCTTAAGTTGAATTGTTTTTGCAGTATCTAGACATTTCTTTTGTTGTTTTCTATGGTAAATTCACAGTATATGCCTACTGGAGTACAAAATATTGTTCCATCTGTTTCAAAAGCAGGTATTTATAAAAATAATATCTCATTTATCTGTATTGTAGAGAGTCAGAGAATGAAACCTAATAGATGTATTAATTGACAATGGAAGTATAAATTTTCACATATGAAAAATAAATTGTTACTCATGTTTTGGTGACTTTTGTAAGGCTTTTCACAATACAAAAGTAGTTAGAAATTATGTGGCTGGAAGGGTATTCTTTTATTATACTTTTGGCACATTAGGAAAAGAGGAGCTCTACATCGTGGAGATTCTTCTTTCTGAAGCTTATTTCTGTCCATTCAGTTGAGATTACAAATTCTCTCTGTTGTCTATAGCTGAGAAATAATGCAAACCTTTTATGCTATTTTTTTCTGCTATATTTTTTCACCTGAAAACTAAACAGTGATAGACAGTGTTGAATGTCATACAACCTTTAAAAAAAAAAAAAAACCAAAAAAAACAAAAAAAACTTTCTGTTCTAACTTTAAAATTGTTTTTAATAGGACTGATGTCTAAGATTAGTAATGAAGATAGATAATGGAAGGATACAGGCTCTTTAGGAAAGGACAGGCAGGGAGACAAGGAGGGGGTGTCACCCTCTGTCAAGAGTAGCTGGAGTGTATGGTGCTCTTCCTGGGGATGGGTGAGGAGCTGACGAAGATCTGATGGGTCAAGATCAAAGGGAAGGCAGGGAGAGGGCACAAGATAGTGGGAATGTGCTACAGCCCACCTGATCAGGAAGGCCAAGCAGATGAGGCCCTCTAAAGACAAAAACAATTTCACATTCACACACCATGGTCCTCATGAGGGATTTTAAACCACTCTGATATCTGTTGCAAGACAACATAGCAGGGCATAAGCAATCCAGGAGGCTCCTGGAATGCATTGTTGACAACTTCCTTTTTCAAGTGATAAGAGTAGACAACAAGGAGAGGTGCTATGGTGGATCTCATTCTCATCACCAAGGAGGTGGCTGGTGGAAAACATGAAACCCATGGGCAGCCTTGGCTGCAGTGACCATGAAATGGTGCGGTTTGGGATCCAGAGGAGGCAGCACAGCAAACTCGCTACCCTGGACAATGGGAGAGCAGACTTTGGCCTCTTCAGGGACCTGCTTGGTAGAGTACCACAGGACTAAGTCATAGAGAGAAGAGGGGGCCAAGAAAGCTGGTTAATCTTCAAGGATCACCTCATCCAAGGTCAGGAGCAATGCATCCCAAGAGGAAGTTGAGCAAAATGCCAGGAGGCCTGCCAGGATGAACAAGGAGCTCCAGGCCAAACTCAAACAGAAAATGGAGGCCTACGGATTGTGGAAGCAATGGCAGGTAACCTGGGAGAGATACAGAAACATTGTCTGAGCAGCCAGGGATCAGGTTAGGAAAGTCAAGCCCTATTAGAATTAAAATTGGCCATGGATATCAAAGGCAACAAGAAAGGTTTCTGCAGGTATGTCAGTGATAAAAGGACGATTAAGGAAACTGTGGGCCCACTCCAGAAGGAAATGGGAAACCTGATCACCTAGCATATGGAGAAGGCTGAGTTACTCAGTGACATTTTTGCCTCAGTCTTCACCAGCAAGAGCTCCACCCACACAGCCCAAGACCCAGAAGGCAAAGGAAGTGTCTGGAAAAATGAAGAACTGACTACTGTAGGACAAGATCAGGTCTGAGACCAGGTAAGGAACCTGAAGGTGTTCCATGGGACCTGATGAGATTCATCCATGTGTCCTGAGGGAACTGGAGGATGTAGTTGCCAAGCCACTTTCCATCCATCCTATTTAAGAAGTCATTGCAGTCTGATGAATTTACCACTGACTGGAAGAGAGGAAACATAACCCCCATAGCTCCACTTTGAAAGAGACAGATCCTTCATAGTGACGTAAGTATTTTAAATTGTTAATTTCTGTGAATGACAATCAGTGTATATGGTCTTCTGAGAAAACAAAACTTAGGAGCAATTCTGGCTGACCAAGCAGAGGAAATCGGTGATGGCTGAGGTGGTAGCACTGTCTAAAATGTTCTCTAGGATTTAAAAGAACAGTTTCTACATACAGTGAATAGCACACTGAAATGCACAAGATTTACTGGAGGGCTGGGGAGGATCATATATATAAGCTTGTTTGTTGTTGTTGTTGTGTTTGTGTTTGGTGAAACTCTGTAATGACTGTTGAGATATCTATGGGGGTAGCAGGTTTATAGCCAACCGACTGTAAATGTGTTGACAGCTTTCCACACAGGGACAGGAAATTGTCCATTCAGTGCTGACACACAGCAAAGAAACAGCAAATCTAACAAAAATATGAGAATATGATATTATTATATTTGTTTTATGCAACTTTAAATGTTTACCTCCTAAGAGAGAGGTGCCTTTTGAGTACCACGGGTGAAAGAACATTTCTGGGTTGGATCTTAACTGCTAAGTATGAATTTCAAATATTGTCAGCTAACACTCAGCAAGTGATACGTAGAAGTCTAGATAAAGACACTAGTTAGACAGAGGTTACTTCAACCTTCAAATCTTCTGAATTTAAGACGTTAGCAAAACTGATAATCAAAGAAATCAAGTGCAAGGAAGTGAGAGGAAAATTAGAAGGGTAAAAATGGATTTTGAAGGAAAAAGTAAAAAAATAAAAGAATACCCAGATACCATGAAAATATATTTGGAAGAAGGATGCAATAGAACCAACAAATCTCATAAATCTCCTCAAAGCAGTGAGGGAAGGCAAGAATACTGCTGAGAAGTTAGATTACTTTTTTTTTTTTTGCATTAATTTTCAATCAAGAATTTTGGGAAGATTGCTATGAAAAATACTGTTTTCTGATATATAATAATATTACAGTACTAAAGCCCTACATGCTACAAAAAAATCCTGTAATTTCATGCACAAGAAACAAGATGTAAAAAAACTCAAAACTGCAACATCCCTGATTTTTCCCTTTAAGTATGTACTATTCTGTAGAAACAGAGGAGGGAAAAAAATAAAAAATAAAAAATAAATAAATAAATAAAATTGTCTCATATATTTAAATAAATGTTTGGGGAGTTGGAGCTCATTAAATTTTTATTACAATTATATTTAGAAACTTGTCTGAAATTAATCATTAAAAATATAACAAGTGAGAAACTTCACAATAAAAAAGTCCCAAGTTTGTCATATTTTTAAAGGAAAATAAATGTTTTATCAGTCAGGATTCTTTCAACATACTAAAATGGTTAATAAGAATAAAAATAAATAAATAAATAAAACAAGGGAAATAATTTCTTTATACTTTTAGAAGCTCTGATTCCTTGGGCAAGTATGAGAGAGAGAGAGAGAGGGCTAAAACATGGATCAAAAATCACCTAACAAAATGAAAAAAAAAAAAAAAAAAGTTTAGAATTATATCGACAAACTTCATCTTGGAAAAATGTATAAAATAATTGACTGAACAACTTCATTATGACTTCATTTATTCTTATTAGCGGAAAGAGGGGTAATGAAACTGTTAAATCTGAAAATCATTTGAAAAAGTATTTTTTCATTCAGGCATAAAAAGGAACATGAAGGAGAAAATGAACTAGATGAATGAGTAGCAAGACAGCAAAATTTAACAATGTTGATCATGCTATCGTGATCATAACTATATAAAAATTCACTGCAAAATGCAGCTTTCTAAATTAACCATATGTAAATTAACCAATGGAACACTGACAGGCTGTCTTAGAAGAGGTTAATATGCCTCTGCATTCATAAAAATGTGCATGATACATTACAATACGTTACAACAACTAAAAAGATGAAGTAATAGACAATATAATACATTTATTTAAATCAATAGTGTTTCCAGGATGCTATCCATAACAAAATAATATTTTGAAAGATGATATGACAAGTATGATCAAAACATTTAAAAGAAATATATATACATTAGTAAGATTGGAAGTGTTGCATTCAAAAGATGCATAACAGAAACAATGAACATAAAACAATGAAATAATAGGTTTAGATGCATAAGTCAAAAATAATATTAAATTTAAAACTTGTGATTTTCTAATACAATTCAAGATTAGAGAGGACTATTTTTTAATCAATTTGTAAGTGAAAGAATCTGAAATTGAAAAAAAAAATACAAACAAGCAAAAAAAAACCTTTTATATGCTATGAGAAAAACCATGGAATACTTTGCCACAAAAAAAAAAAAAAAAAAAAAAAGTATAGGATGCATCTAATAATCAAGACTACTTAAAGTTGTTAGCAATTTTAAAGGGATTTTTTTTTTTTTCATGTTCTAACTCAGACTGTAAGTCTTAAAGATCAATGAGAACAGCAGTCTTCTTCATATTAGCCTACATCAGAGCTATTTTAAATTTCACTGAAGTATCTTGAGCTGGTCATTGTCAGAGATGTATCTGACCTTTCATAGTCATGGCTGTGTTCTGGTACTTCATTACAACATACAAATAGAAAGCTGATAGACAGGAAAATCAGAAAGAGGAGATAGAAAATAAATCACAAATACGTTTATATTGAACAATAGTATCTTTCATTTTACTGAATGAAAACCTTCTTCTCTTTTAAAAAGCATCATTAAATTTACTGTCTTTTGTCATGCAGAACAGAGGACACAATTTTGTGCCAAAATTAAGTATGAAGAGAGTTGAAGCTTATTATGATCATAAGGAAAAATAACAATATTATTTTGTTGTAGTACGTTTTTCTTCAAAAATGAAAGCTGAATTCATTTTCTTTCCTGTTCCACTACTTATCAATATAAGTATTGACAGAATCACAGAATGGACGAGTTTGGAAGGGACCTCTGAAGATCATCAAGTCGTCCCCCCCCCCCCTTCCCCTTCCCTTCCCCCCCTTCCCCCCCTTCCCCCCTCCCCCCCCCCCCGAACAGGATCACCTAGAGCACATTGCTCAGGTTGGCATCCAGGTGCGTTTTGAATATCACCAGGGAAGGAGACTCTACAACCTGTGCCAGTGGTCTGTCACCCTCACAGTAAAATGTCTTCTCATATTCAGCCAGAACGTCCTGTGCTTCAGTGCTTCCTTTGCTTTTGATAACAAACTAGGCCAGTCTTATTGAGGTAAGTGAACTGTAGGTGTACAAACAAAATATATGTGTTGAAATAGGAAATACAAGTCTGGTAAAGAGCTTATTGCAAACATTTTCTTTTTGGTCGAAAGGCACCATTGTTCTGCCATTTTCTAAATATTGCAGCCACTTTTGCTACACTCATTTCTTAAGGATTTCGAAAGAGAAGATTTGTTATCAGTCTGCAAATCACGTTATGATGTTAAGCAGATCTATAGACTCCCATCTAATGAACAGGACTCAGAAGTCATTAAAAGTATCATCTGAAGGTTTATCTTTAATCCTTACTTTCAAGTTTTCAATATAAACATTTATTTAGTGTACAGAAGATTACAGGGTCTTTTGCACTGGTGTACTGAAATACATGTGTATTATACACACGGTCTAATACCCATCAGGCCTCTGTTTTTCTGATAAGAGGGAAGAATGAGTAGTTAAGTATTTGCTGTGATTAGCTAATGTCTTTTACCATATAAAATGCAATCCAATTCATTGTGTGTGTGCTTGAAAGAGACACAAATGATTTGATACTAAGCCTTTTTCTTCATTGCATGTTGCTAAAGCTGTCTCTGGAGAAATAAAGAAGCTTTTTCTCTTATTTCTCATAATGGGATTCTAATGAGAACTTTAATTAGTACCATGAATTTTTCCCTTACTTTCTAGATTTTAAAGTCATCATTCAGTATTTCTCAGTCATGATTTTCTACTGTATTTCTGTCATGTTATTTCTTTAAAATAATTTACAGAGTACAGTCTTATTTTAGATTTTGCTTAATCTATTTTGTTGCCATAATAACTGGAATTAAAGCAACCAAGAATTATCATGTTCTTATTAATAGATCAGTCAATCATTGAGAAGCATATTTTCTCACAACTGTTTGTAAAGATGTTAACAAAGAGGTTTTTTTCTTTATACAATATATACCAGAAATAACCATTGAAAGACAGTCTACTCCTGCTACATTTAGTTAGTCCTTGCTTTTTCTTTGAACATAGGTGTTTGAGATGGAAAACTTTTAACTTCTTCCCTGAATTTGTTTCTATAGCATGTTGCATCTTCTTTGAGATTAGAATAAAATCTTTTTACCAGAAAACATAAGACCCTGATACTTCTGTTAACTTCTTGATATGTGTAAAAATCCATATTTGATTTGACTACTCCTGCAGGAAGTGCATACAGTCTGGATATTTTTCCATTTGTCCTGAGAGGTATAAGCCACGTATAGTACTCACAGGTTTTATGTTATAAATGTCACAACATTTTTCACATATTTGTGTTGCACATCAAAGCCCTCAGTTTCCCATAAGATGTTTTTATTGTTGTTGTTTTTGTTGTTGTTGTTTAGTTTGTCTGTTTTGTTTGATTTTCTTTTTGGTTTGTTTTTATTCTTATTTTGTTGGCACAGGACTCAACTGAATAAGAAACTTCAGTATGGAAACTATCTCTGCAAAAGTGTGTGCATTAACAAATAAGATTCAAATAAACCATGACTTTGACCATGATTCCTAGCTCTGATATTGGCTTTCTGAAAGATCTTAATTCATGTCCTCTGCTCTCCTAGCTGCAAAATGAGGACAAGGATATTGATTTCTTATGCTGAGCACCTGAGATTTACTCAGGAAAAATCACCACTCAAAAAGTACTTGATGATGATGATGTTAAACTCTATATGAAGAGTGCCAGCATATATTGGGGATCATGTATCTGACAAATAAGCTCTGTATTTTCGTTGCTACTTTTCTGGAATGCATATATCACAGTCACTAAAAAACAAGAAGCATTACTAGTAAGTCCATGAAAAACAGTACAGGGAAGCAGATTTTCCGGTGTTTTTTGAAGTGCAGTGTATTATATTCCACAGAGGATGACAAATAATACATTGAAGGTGGCAATTAGAGAAATTTAGTTGAAACTTGTCCAGCTTATTAAGCATTTAATTCTGTGTCTAAAGTGAGAAATCATTATCACTTTTATTGTGCTGAATGGAAAACAAGCAAACAAACAAACAAACAAACAAACAAAAAAAAAAAAAAAAAAAAAAAAGCTTGTGGACAAAAAGGCTGTAAAACTAACCTTAAAAGATTTGTTATTCCTGTGTTTTCCTGAAATGTTTGTATAGCCTTACTAAACCTGTAGTGTGATTGTGTGTAAGACTACCACACAGTGAGGGCAATCACACAGGTGTGTTTTTTTAAAAAAAAGGTGGTTTAGTAGGAGGCAAGGCTTCTGTTTCCACTTCAAAGGTCAGACTGATTCAGCTCTAAAAGGTTTCCTCCCTCTGCTTAATGAAAGAGTAGGGAGAACCAAATAAAATCATGTCCTCCAGTGGACAGGTCAAATGATGCTGTAATATTTGGGTCCCAGCCTCACCACAGCTTTGACCTCCAGGCCTCTTATTTGCTTCCCATGCCCAACATGTTGGTCTGATCTAAGCACCATGAGGCTGGTGTAGCTACCGTCATCAACAAGATGGAAATGTAAGTTTTCAGCCCCACAATGCACAGGTCTTTCAAGCCACTTTCTATCAAACCCATAATCAGGAGATCAAATTCATCATTCAATCCACACAAAAACCTTCAAATTAAAG
The DNA here is from genome assembly GCF_011077185.1 of Oxyura jamaicensis. NCBI lineage: Eukaryota > Metazoa > Chordata > Aves > Anseriformes > Anatidae > Oxyura > Oxyura jamaicensis. The sequence goes on from NC_048894.1 coordinate 28,109,352, forward strand.
TCAAAATACTTTTAAAAATGGTAAGATTAAATAGGTTTGTTGAGGGTTTGAAATTACAGGCTAAGTCATTTCAAGTATAAACATTTTGAAAGTATAAGAAAATATAAAAAGACCATTGTTACTTTTCTTCTTAAAAGATGTTTATCATTTGGACTGCAGAAAGGAGCAAGATTGTTGTTAAGTGTGTGCATTTCTCACTGTTACTCTGCAACTCCCAAAGTCACATAGCAGATCAGTTACTTAGATAGAAATAGCTCCCATGTCTCCTGATGCACTGTCTGGTGTCCTATCCTAAAAGCCACAAAAATTCTGCTAATAAGATGTCTACAGCAGTTTATTCCTTCAGGTGAGATGTTTGAACCTAGTCCAAGCTACTTACACTGAAGTTACTACATCTGACTCTGCATGGGTCAGTGTTATCCAAGTGTAACTTTTGTTTCTTAGCAGAGGAGATGAGAGGGAAATTGGATGAGCAGATGTTTTCAAAACATGCTAAATCGAGCTTACTTCCCCATGATCACTTAAAAGTCTTATTATAGCTAAAACTTTTAGAGAGAAGCTATGAGACCATTGCACCATAGCAAAATTCTTTATTCCCCAAACCTCTCTCTTCCTCTCCACACATGCTGCTAGGAAGTCTGCAACAGTTTGGTGAAGTGTCTGCTAAAAGGAAAATTATTTCATATTCACAACTGTTTTAAAATATAATTTCCTGCTGTTGCTGCACTTATGGCCATTGCAAATTCACACCAGGAGTTGCAATTTGCAGCTTCAGCAGATTTGTGACATACAGTTTTGACAGTCACATAAGAATGTATTTTCACTTGATAGCCACACCTGAATCCCTGCTTGGCCATAAGGACACTTGAAAGCTTTGCTGGCACAAGGAAGAAGGAACTTTAGGACATGATATTTACTGATGATGAAACTGTGACAAGACCACCTTCCTGTCAATTTAAACTTATTTCTACCAGTGAGTTTTACTTTAAGTTTCAGTGTGAAAGGGCCTCAAACTCTCCTTTTAAGGAGATTGTTTCATCAATGAACTTCCTTTACAGTCAGAATTTCAACCTGTTATTCCTCTTTATAACCGGAAACTTGTAATTTTTCTCTTGATCAATTCATTTGCTATTAAACTTCTCTATCTATGCAATCATACTATATGCATCGACTCCTAGTTCTTCTGTAATTCTGCATGTTTCTCCTCAGCTTATGTGCAGCATATAATATCTTTCTGCTATCAGGTGGCCCGTAACAATATAATATTCATTCAAAGATCTTAGAAGTCACTGCATAGACTCCAAGTGATTTCAGAGAATTTTTTGTGGATTAGGCCCTTAGAGAAGTTGATCCTTCTCTCAGAGAAATCAGCAGCAAGACTGATGTGTGATGGGGTCAAGCCAACACCCGTATCTTTTTTTCTACTCCACAGAACAATGCCTTTGCAGACAAAAATTGATTTTTATGTTCTTCTCTTTTTCATACTACATTACAATCTTATATCTAATCTGTGATCCATATAATCTCTAAATCTCTTCCAGCAAGTCTGCCCACTAGGACCCTCCCTTCTATTGACTATCTATATATTTGGATTATCTTCCCATGGAAGTATTATACTGAATTTGTCCAAGCTAAATTTTATTCCCCCTCCCCCCCCCCTTTTTTTTTTTTTTTTTTTTTTTTTCTCTGAATCCTTCTTGGCATTTCTCTTCCTTCATTGCTTCTCATAATGTCAATGTTTCACAGTGACCAGGAGGACTACTTTGTAGTATTGCTTTACACAGCACTCAACTAAAATCACAACCAATTATTATACAAGAAAGTATTATAATTTATAAGCCTTTAGGAACATTTTTAGGCTTTTGTGTTCCATAATTCAGTGACTTTTAACATTTTCCTCCTGAAGGAATCTGGCCTACTCGACAGGAAGCTTTAATTGGAGAAAAAGAATCTACACAGCTAAAAAATCTGGTTCTAATAGGAGATATTTTACAATGAGAAAGTTGAAATGTTGCAGGGAGAAAGCTGCTCATTACCAGAAAAGTGTCTGAGTCCCAAAGGACTCAGTATTTCACTGGAAATAAAATAATAATAATAATTAAAAAAAAAAATCAGGGAAGAAAACTCATAATTATTAGCCCTTAATTGCAAATTAACAACTAATAGTAGTTTTCTATTGAAAGAATTAGTGGGAACATAGAAAAATGTATTTACTTTCTACAATGTTACTAAACTAAGAAATTTTTGGACTGCAGATATAATTACTCTAATTCAAAAAGGTTTGCAAATGCTAGTTTTATGCATTGGTATCCATTTGTCAAATTTGATGAACACTGAATAAAACTACTGACTTCCCTAGCATTTGTGGTGTTGTATGAAGTTAAGAGACAATGAAAGGTTTTTCATGGATGTCAAGTTTAGGTTTCTATTTGGACGATTAAGATTTCTACTTGAATGTCTGAAACCTGAATTTAATTTCAATTATTTTATAAAATTTAAACATGTTTTTTGCATAATTTAAATATTCATTATTAAATATTCATTCAGTATGAACTTCTGTCATACTGACTGCAGAGTAATATAATACCTTCAGAATATTCCTTTTAAAGAGAAGTGGCATGCTGATTTTTTTCCTATGTCTTATTTTTGGTGCTAGAAAATGTTAGCACTCTAGGATGTACTGGACTAATGGCACTGCCTTGTCCAATCCAGAAGCCAAAAGTCCTGCAGAGAGATGGGATTGTTTTTTTAATGTCTCTCATGTGATGTTTTTAAATAGTTCACTTTATCAGGAATCTTCTTTTCCCTCCATTACACCAAAGAATCAATTTATCACAAAATCATAGAATCATAGAATCATAAAATGCCTTGGATTAGAAGATCCAAGACGATCCAAGATTAGAAGACCTTAAAGATCACCCAGACCCAACCCCCCTGCCATGGGCAAGGGCACCACCCACTAGATCAGGTTCCCTAGGGTCTCATCCAATCTGGCTTTGAACACTTCCCGGGATGGGGCATCCACAACTTCTCTAGGCAACCTGTTCCACTGCTTCACCATTCTCTGAGTGAAGAATTTCAGATTAGATTAGAACATCTAATCTAACTCCCCCCTCTTTCAGTTTAAGACTGTTCTCCCTTGTCCTATCGCTATCTGTCTGTGTAAAAAGTCACTCTCCGTCTTTTTTATAAGACCTCTTTAAGTACTGAAAAGTTGCAGTAGGAGCCTTCTCTTCTGTAGGCTGCACATCCCTCTCTCTCTCAGCTTTTCTTCATAGGAGAGGCTCTCCAGCCCTCTGATCATCCTTATGGCCCTCCTCTGGACCCATTCTAACAGGTCCACTTTTTTCTTGGGCTGGGCACCCCAGACCTGGACACAGTACTCCAGGTGGGGCCTCACAAGGGCAGAGTAGAAGGGGACAATCACCTTCCTTGACCTGTTGACCACTCCTCTGGTGACGCAGCCCAGGATGCAGTTGGCCTTCTAGGCTGCAAGCACACATTACTGGCTCATGTTGAGTTTTTTGTCTACCAGAACCCTCGAGTACTTCTCTGCTGGGCTGCTCACAATGAGTTCTCCCAGTCTGCACTCATGTCTGGGATTGCCCTGACCCAGGTGCAGCACCTTGCACTTAGACTTGTTGAACCTCATTATGTTCAAATGGGCCCACTTCTCAAGCTTGTCCAGGTCCCTTTGGATGGTATCCCTTCTTTCTGTTGTATCAACTGCACCACTCAGCTTGGTGTCATCTGCAAACCTGCTGAGGGTGCACTCGATCCTACTGTCTACATTATTGGTAAATATGTTAAAGAGTACCAGTCCAAGACAGACCACTGAGGAACACCACTCATCACTGGCCACCACCTGGACATAGAGCCATTGACCACAACTCTCTGGATGAAGCCATCAAGCCAATTCCTTATGTACCAAATAGTCCACTCTTCAAATTCATCTGTCCCCAACTGAGAGATAAGAATGTTGTGTGGGACTGTGCCAAAGGCCTTACAGAAATCCAGGTAGATAACTTCGATTGGTCTTCCTTTGTCAACTGATGCAGTCATTCCATCATAGAAGGCCACCAGATTGGTCAGGCACAATTTGACCATGGTGAAGCCATGCTGGCTGTCTCAGATAACCTCCTTGTCCTGCATGTGCCTTGACGTTGCCTCCAGGAGGATCTGTTTCATGATCTTCCCAGGCATGGCGGTGAGTAAAACTCACCAATCTGTAGATCTCTGGGTCTTTCTTTCTACCCTTTTTAAAAATGGGAATGATAACTTCTCCTGTATGCCAAGAATTTTCAAATATGAAGGAGAGTCACTTGCAACTCCATCAGCCAGTTCCCTCAGGACTCTGGAATGCATGTTATTGGGCCCCATAGACTTGTACCTATTCAGTTTCATCAGGTGATCTCTAATGTGCTCTTTGCTTACAGTGGAAATGGGAATTTAGTGAAACTTTAAATAATAAAATAAAATTCCTCTTACCAAGAACTGCAGAAGAACAGAAGGAGTATGTCGTCACTACTTGTGTGTTGTCTGACCTCCCCACTCATTCTTGATTATTGGATTTATCACTTGTTTTTTCTCCTGCATCTCAAAGGGAAAGCATCTTTAAGGCTGGAACTCTCATTTATTATTGACAGTGTCCAGCACACTGGGGTCTTCATCTAGTTAAGGCCTCTTGGCACTTCAGTAAATAAACAATACATGCCAAAAGAGTCTCAGTTTCAAAGTATCTTCATGAAGGTTCATGATTCAAGGGTTGAGTCAAGCACTGAAGCCATGAGCAGAGAGAAAGAACATTTTTAATGAAGTGAGGTCATAAGAATCCAGAGAGTGCTTCTTAGAAACTACAGAAAATGAGCACGGAAACAGGGTAACTTCTGCACCCAATATTTAGAAGCAGCCAAACTGACAGATATTAAAGGGCTGCCACTAATAGCAATTCTGGCATTAAAAGACTCATGGCAGAGAATTCTCCATTACGGGGAGAGTACCCTCCATAAGGGGATACAAGGAACAGTTAGCTGTAGCAAGTCTGACAATTATAATGTTGCCTACATCCTATTCTGAAGTAAAACAGAAATTTAACTAGAGAGATGGACTGGTTAAATTAAGAAACACTAATCATCCATCCTTAAGACTTATTCTCAGGGATAAGTAAATTGAATTATTGTTAGAACAGGCTATATATGTAGATTTGTGTAGTATTTACATGTGAGGGCAATTTTCTTTTAATGGGTGGAAGGTTTGTTCTTTTTTTTTTCCCTTCTCAGGGCAACAGAATCCTCTGTTTCCAATGATATAAAACCCTAAAAATTTGTGAGTGTAATGGGACAACTGCAAAATTTTGTAAACATAAATCCCTAACCAAGTTTCTAACGAAAGTTGTTAATCTCACTGGAAAAGAAGGCATATGCTTATTCTTAGCAATTTTTCTGTTTATCGAGCACCATATATGAATATTGCTCAGGACCTGCACAGAGCTAAAATTTTTCACCCTCTGCCCACAAAGGAAACAAGAAAAAAGTAACCATTTCTGATGGTTTCACTTTAAGTAGAGCTCTTTAAAACACATTCTTACTGTTTTCTCTAGGCTCTCCAAAATATTTTACTTCATATGACATTGTTTCCCTTCTTCACTGAGCAGCAACAACAACAAGCATTTTTTCAATCCCTCATTTTACCATACTTTGCTGGTGGCTCTTTGCTTATGCTCTTTCTCCTCATCCTTATATTGTGCATAAGGTGCCTTCTGCAGAACAGTTGGGATAAAGGAGAACAACAGATCTGTAAAGACATCTAATCTTTCCCTGAATAGATCAATTTATTCTGACTAAATAGTAAAAGATCTGGTAAATCTTGTAATTTAAATAGATGGCTTTGCAAGATGTTTACTGGGTAAGTACATATCTAGACAATATCTGCTGTTTTTATACATGAAAATCTTTAGGTTTTACTGTCACACAAGCAAACAGAACAGGAAAAAAGTACTTAAAAACTGATATGATAGCTGTAATAATTTAATCAGGGCAAATGTTATGGACAAAGGGAAAAACATTCATCATTTGTTTACTGTTTGGACTATTATGAAATGGCCACTGCAGATGACATTGTTACTTCTTTAAACAGTTATTACAGGCTAAATAGTTAAGTAGTTTATCTTACTCTGTTTTGCCATTCTTTTTTTTTTCTTTTTTTTTTCTTGTTTAAATTTCTATTAGTCATAAAAAGCATTGGTTTTGTGTTCTTGTCTCATTATCCCAGGTTTTCAAATGTGAGATTTCTGTTTGAAAATATATGTTATTATATTACAGGGTAGAACAACAATGAGGTTGCTAATTTATGTACATGTGTAAAATGTGTTCTGTGTTTTCTATAGGTTGCTGTGGATTATTCTTCAACCTAAACCACACTGGATTATACAGGGACCACTCAACCTAAACCTAAACCACACTGGATTATGCATTAAACTACTTCTAAAATACTTTTGAATTACTGTTTAACAATTTTATATTGAAATTAGATTCCCAGTAGTTATTAGTGTAGATATATTTTTCCAAAACACCATCTGAATGATGGCATCACAGTTTTTTTGTTGTTGTTTTGTTTGTTTGTTAGTTTATTTTACAAACGTGAAAACACAGCTTTGGGCATGAATTCTATGCATTTCATTGCACGTTTAGACATAGGATGGTGTGTGGTGCACTCCAAACACAAACAGTTGGTCATATGATTTCTAGGTATCTGCATAAAAAACACTATACTCATTCTGAATTATTAGCAAATGCTTATGCCAAAGTCCACAACAAAGTCCATAAAGGCTTTCAGAGGAAAGAAAGGGTTTGGAAATGGGGAGGAACACCTAAAAGTGAGAGTGTAATAATTAATTATAGTATTGAAATAGCTAACTGAATACAATTATTATGTTTAGTGCAGAATGGGCTCTCCTTTACTAAAATTCCTTCCAGCAGGTTTGGAAAGTTAGATATAGTCTTACAGCTGCACCACTGAGGAATAGCCTTAGGAGAAATTATGACTCTGCTGTGCTTATGAATCTCATTTTTTGTTTTGTTTTGTTTTATACATTTTTTTCTCCTGTCCACAACAAAGAGTAACTGATTTCCTATTTTTTGTGGAATGTTTTTCTTTTTTCTCTGTTGCATTCCATGTTAATTCTTGTCAAACCATGTCTTAAACTATCCCATTTGCATTGGAACTTACTGAGTGAATTGTCCCAACTGCTAGGAATGGTTTCTAAGTAGGGGACTGTTCTTACTTTTGTTATAACCATGTAAAGGTTGCAGTAAGAAAAATGGTATTGTGGAAATAAACAAAATCATTATTTCAACTTTGAATTAAGTTGAGACATATGTAAAAAGACCCAAATACGCAATGCATAATAATACAGAAATATTGAATTTTCTTTCAATCAGTGTCATCTACTGCCCTTTATCATCTTGCTTTTTTCTTCCAAAATCTGCTGGAGATGTGGTATTCACTTAAATCATAGCTGATACATGTATACGGTATTTCAGGTTGGAAATTAAAGGAAATTTCTTCTCAGAAAGAATAGTTATATATTACAATGGGTTGCCCATGGAGGTGGTGAAGTCACCATCACTGGGGGTGTTTAAGGAAAGGTTGGACGTCGTGCTTAGTTACATAGTTTAGTGGGTGATATTGGTGGTAGGGGAGTGGTTGGACCAGATGATCTTTGAGATCTTTTCCAACCTTAATGATTCTGTGATTCTATTCGGGAAAAATCTGCTGAAAAGGAAGTGAATGAACTAGGAAGTGGAATCTCTGTAAATTACCTAGTGACTAGAGTAATTTAATTTTTTAACTGCAATTTAATATAGCTGTTCAGGTAAACCACTGATACCAACCAGAATTGGAGAAAATATAAATGGTGAAAATGTTTTTTGTAATATTGATATTGGAAGTGGGTAGAGTCCTTTATGAAAAGTCAGGTAGATATTTAACTGAACAACAAAAAAGGATATTTTGCATAGAGCCCTGTATTTCAGCTCTGAGGGGAAAAATGACACCAAATTTGTACAACAGTAGGGAAAGGTTTATCAGCATGTAAATGAATTATATAGCAACTGTTGTTAATGCTTGGAAAAACTACAGTGGATACAGGAAAAACAGACATAGCATAAGAAGACTAAGAACGGTCAAGTTCAGCCACTACATAAAACATTCAGAGAAAACAGAAAGCAATAGAAGATTATTCAAACAATAAAACAACCTTCTTTCTTCACCTTGTATATGTATATGCAGCATACACAAATTTGTATTTATTATTGGTTGAATTTTAGTATTATTTCCAATTCAAATATTGCTGCAAATATTTAGAGTCTCATTACATATAATACCTTACCAAAAAAAAAAAATAAATAAAATGGTGCTAAACTATTAGTTGTACAGGTTGTACAAAACAAACAAACAAACAAACAAAAGGCATAAAATTAAAAGGCATAAAATTTATCCAAGGAAAGAAAATGTAATTTCTCCTTGTGTTTTCTTTAACAACATGGGATCTGGGACTTGCAGATCATCATCTATAATGGCCTACAGCTTAGATCACTTACCCATTAAGGAGACAATAGAACTTTTCTTTCTCTGGGACAATATCCGTATGGCACACAAAGTTGTCTATTCATGGGATTACATTCTTCTCTCCAATGTAAAATACAAAAAACAGTTTTTGTGACAAGGATCGGGATACACAGCCTTCCCATCTGCAAGCCCTAAACTCTTCAAGACAGACTTGCTCCAAGAATGTTCCTCCCACTCCAGCCAGCCTAGAATATGGCTTGTGAATAAGGGAAGTGTCAGGTCTGTGCCTGAATTCCACAGAATATGAGGGTCACATGGAAACAAGTCTCCTTCTTCATGGACAATTGCTTTTGTGCAGAAGTATTGTTATTTTATTTCCTTCTTAATAATAATAATAATAAATCCTTTGCAATTTATTAAGCCTCAAACTGTGGAATAAGCATCAACCTGGATGCCTGTTAAATTAACTTCTCTAAGGACTATGACTACTTTCCACAACTATCTTGAGCTTAGGTTGCTGTAAATTCCAAACTGCTCAGACTGGGATTATAGTGTTTTCGAGAAGATTCACAGATGCATGAAGAGTTTTTTGGTAAAATATTGGAAATAGATAAATTAATTTCTGTTAAATATCTTTTTACTACAATCCTTACAGTGAGGAACTCAGAAGTGGAAGAAAGCAATCAATGAAATGATGCAATTAAGATACAGAGAGGAAAGGGAGAACCAGATTGTCTTACCTGTGCCTCTCTTTCTGTTCCTTTCCCCTTCTTCTTTCAGAAGTCCTCCCCTGAAAATCAGTGTGAAGACTTAATATATTTTCTATGTCATACAGATAGAAAAAGAGAGATGAGCTTGACAAATATGTGATTGAAAAGGACCAGAGGTCATTAAGACCCAGTAGTGTTTGAATGTTTTCCCGCAGCTCTGACCCATAAAGGAGAGTTGGTCCTTCAAAAACTTTACTGAAGGCAGGTGCCTTTAATACTGTCTGAAATTGGTAAAACAGAGTACATGCTTACGGACTGATTCAGGCTGCTACTGATTTCAGTGACTAGATGGATTTAAAAGGAAATGATAAGATTATGTAAAGATTGACTTTGAAAACAAAGCCTTTCTTCTTTTCAGCAATGAGCAGCTCATAACAAATTTGTATAGGAGCTCACCAAAACTTAATTTATATAGCTCAGTGAAGTATGAACAGAAATGTGGAGGGGAAAGCAAGTTCAGAAAAGGAAGGGAAGGGAAAGGAAGGGAAGGGATTGTTTTACTATGAAATATAATAAAGGAGATAATGTAATTTCAATCCTAAATAGAAAAGACAATTCCTGATCCATCTGTTTCCCTTAAACGAATTACCATTACCACAAATAGCATTCAAAGAGCAAAGGTTACATACAGTTATTAAACAGGCACTTGATTTTCATTGTGCACTTCATTATCACCTCATTACTAACAGAACTTTATTTTTGTTTTTAATTATCTTTTTAACTGAGTGAGAATTTAGGAAGTGCTAAAATAGTATGACTTAACTGTGCTGAGGCCCACAAAGGGCAATTGTGTACTATTTCCAGTATTTGTTTACACTAGTTTCTTTTCTTTGTATTGCTTTCTATTGTTTCTTTGTTTTGAACATTTTCTCATTATAAGGAGGTACTTTCATCTTCATTAGTCTTTTTTTCAGAAAAATACCTCATAAAACACTCAGTACCTAGTATACTAGAAACACAGAATATGATTTTCAGGATCTTTATTAAAGAAGTACTTTGCTTTAGGTACATCAAAAATATACAAAAGCACAGAAAAAATCTGAGTATCAGAGTTTGTACAAAATTCCCATCCTGCCTGATGTGTAGGGGTGATGGAATACGTTGCTGGATTTCTGAAAGTTTGGGTTGTCAAGTCACTCAACAATACCTAGAGAGTCCTTAATGATATGGCATGCCTTTGCAATGGTGCTGATCCTGGGCTTTTCACCTCAAAAACATGATTACATGTGAACAAGTCTATTTATTATAAAATGAATATATATATATATATATCTTTAGCTAATTTTATTTGGTGTCAGCAATGTGTCCAAGTTTTCTCGTTGACCAATTTATTACCTTCACTTTGTATGGCACTGAATTTAAATCATCAGAAGTTAGCTGATATAGGAAGAAAAATGGATTTATCTTCTCTTCTTAAAGCAAATAATTATTCTGACCTAAGAAAGGCTGATATACTTGTCATCATCTCTACAGTAGAGGTTTCAGCACCTGTAATGCACTTGCTTTTCCAATGCAAAACTGTGGTGTTCCATTTGTCTTCCCCAGGAGGTCGTAACTACTTCAGCATACACAGTATCAACTATGTTTTATTTCAAATGTCTCATCTTAAGCTGACTGACACCATACTCCAAGGACATGAAAAACAAGAATATGTACTCTGCTGCTCCAAAAAAAAAATACTGAGGAAAGAAAAAAAAAAAAAAAAGAAAAAAAAAAAAAAAAGAGAGAGAGAGAGAGAGAAATCTTAATATTCCAATAATTAAAGCCTTGTTTTTTTTTCTTATGTGACAAGAAAGCATGTAGAGGGATTGCATGTATTTTCTGACTAGTACAGTTTGGGCTCGAATAAAGTTACCTAATGCACATTTTACATGAATCAGAAACAAAGCTATTGCTAATTCCCTGCAGATTCCCTTACTATGGCAACCCAGCAAGATAAAGATTAAAAAAAAAAAAAAAAAAAAAAAAAAAAAACACTATCTTTTGCTGTCTACAAGTCTGTTTGCAGTTTTCTTTTAAACACTTTCAATTAAAGCACCTTGACAGATATTTGAAAACTTGGAGCTAAAAAGAAAAAAGAAAACAAATAAATTAAAAACCAGAATGTGAGATTATAAAGATTACTGATGATGGAAAAAGAAAAGAAAAAAAAAAAAAAAAGAGAAAGAAAATAAAAAGAAAAAAAAAGCAGGATTCACTTCTTTCTCTCATATGTCATTACCTTTTCACTCCTGCTTTCCTGTGTGTTGATATTGTGGTATTTAGCATGTTGGTTACAGTAACTACGTGTTAATTTGTTCTTTGGCGTGTTTCACTGAGATGAACCTGATTAATTAAAACAGGAAGTACCATTCCTGAAGCACCATGACTGGTGCATTGGTGTTGATGCCTCAGGTTCAGTACATAATGAGACTCCTAGCTGCAGGCAAAGGGAGACTGCATGCTTTCCCATCTCTGGCATGGAACAGAATTAAGCATTAACTCTGTAGCAGACCCCTGCTTATCAGCAACCTTGCTATTACTATACCGACCCTGATGTGCATAAGCAATATTTTCATCCACTTCCCAAGAGATTTATCTAGCTGTTGAAGTAGAAAATGAATATTTTACAGTTCACTTGTCTGATCAATTACCTACAAGCTGCTGCAGTATTTTATAGCCAGTGGGAGAGCTGTGTAGGTGATGATAGAGAAATCTGGAGGGAATCTGTTAGCCAACTACAAAAAGGAGACTAAATCTGTGAATGAGCCATCAGTAACAGTCCTTTTGTTCATAAGGGTCTAGCCAGAAATTACAGTGTAACCAATTAAAGGACATAAATGATAATCAGCAGAATGTGAATTCCAGAGGTGAAGAAATTTGATTGCTTGATTGGAGGATAATGAAGTGCGGAGATGATTTAAAGCCAACCCCTTCTCAGTGAAACATCTCCCTCAGTACTTCATTTGCCATTTTTGTCTTTTAGATAATTGGAAGAAACTCTTTCCTAGAGATACATTGGAAATTAAATGAACTCAAAGTTAAACTGTGTAAACTTTGTAGATTTCCTGATCATAATGCAGGAAGGTTCAACAGCCTAAGTTCCCAGAGGTTTATTTTAATAGGAAAAGTTTGTGTTGGCAATTCTTTTTAAGAACATAATACATGACACCTTGAATAAGTTAGCGAAATCTTTCTTAACTAGTTGTATGTGATTATTTTTTCTCTAAACTACTAAGTGGAATATTATTCTCTTCTTTACAGAGTGAACAGTGACAAGTTGAAACTCTTACCTGAAAATGGTGAAAGCATAAAGAAAAAACATGGAGGATTCACAAGGTAGTTTGTGTTTGCCTATTTAAAATTCCTCTGGTTTAGCCCAAGAGCTTTAAGCATATCTTCATTCTTTAATTTACAGACAACCCTCTGAGAAAGATAAGTTTGTATTTGTAACAAGAAAATCAAATCTGATTTGTCTACTGATAAAAACAAATGCCACTTAGAATAAAATGAGTTTCAGGCGTTCAACTCTAAAACAGAAATAAATTGTGTTCAGTTAAAATTCAGATACAGCATTGAATGTCTGGTCTTTTTTTTACTTATTCTACTCCGTCATCAAGAAGTAAACACTGTAAATACATATTGCTGCCTGACTGTGGAATATTGGCCTCATATTACATACCTGATTAACTGTACCTACCTTCCTACCGTTATATTGTGTTTTTACATTTTAGGAGAATGTCTTCCCCATTTCAAGCTTTTGATAAACCTCTTATTTTTATTTTATGCAAAGAGAACAGTCATCTTCTATGTTCCACATGGCTGTTATTAAAATATTTTGCATTCATTTATCCAAGATTCCAAAACCTCATCTTCAGAGATAACTGTTATGTTGTCGGCCCAACCATGTCTGACAATACACCACAGAAGACGTTTGAAACCTCTTTCAAAACTACATCACCTCTATCTCTTAAGCAAAGCATCTAAGACAGGACTGGGCATTCTCTATCTATGCTTTCTAGTACAACACTTGATCTCTTACTATTTTATTTGCATTAACTGCTCTAGTAAATATAATGCCAATAACGATGCAAGAGTAGCAATTATTTAAACAATTGTTAAAAACTTGTCTCAATGCTCATTTTTTATGCAATTGATTTGCATCTTTAAGTGCATGGGTGACATAGCTATTAATTATCTAGATAGCGTAATCATTAATAAGAAATGCAGTCATCTTGTTAAATTTATAGTGCTACTTAACATATTTAACTGTTCTATTTTGTGGTTGTCTTTGCTGGAAGAGTGGAAATTACATAAATGAACTTCCCTATGAGATTCAATTTGCCTAAGTCCACATTCAGCTAAGAGGTGGGCACCAAAAACAGAGCAGAGTAACAGATACTGTACAATCATTGGTTTTCATTCATATCTAGAAAATTCTTTCGGTCCTTTAAGTCTTTTATTACGCATTCTCTGAAAATATTATTTTTGGATTATTACACATATCTTCTGCTCAAAGCACACCAAACTTATGGAAATTCTGATTAAATGCCTTGAAAGAGTTGGTCATGGTCTTGGGAAAAAGCTCTCATCTGACATGCCAATCATGAACCATCATGACAATGGTTCTCTCAGTGGTGATAGATCATAACAGACTCCACAATGGTGTAATGCAACAACACCAAGAGGCACAGTCACAAACCACAGTGAATACAGAGTGAGTAAATGCAGTGCCCCACTCTAGCTCAAGATGAGCCATGATGCACCCAGGAGCTCAGAGCTGTCTGGATCAGGCATTCTGTGGACAGGAGGGACCATTGCTCCATCCTGCTGCTTGCAGCAGAAGGTTAGCAGGTCAATAGCAGCAGGCTATTTATGGTGCCAGCCTTGCTTCTGCTTTTTTGCAGTGACATTTAGCTATGAAATGCATAGAAAGTCCAGCAAGGAGCACAAGGCCTGTCCTGCTTGAGGGCCAATCTGTTCCAGATGAATTAGATCCCTAATGTAGGGGATTATTGTCTCAAGTTTTGTCTTTTTAGCAGTATAACCATAATGTTTTAGGAAGCAACCATGCTAACTAAATAATGATTAACTCCGGGATAAAACAAGACAAACCCTGTATATTCTACTTTTCAGAAAGAAATACACTTATTTTTACACATAAATTGTACTTCATATGTACACAGTAAAGTTTTTCTAATCTGGATTCCTTTGAAGTGTTAGCCATGTGGGAAAACCAAGATGAAAGGACACACTGTTAGACAGGGAATTCAACATCATAAAGGAAATCAGTGCAGTAAGAAAATAAAATATTTTTCAAAAAATACAAATAAAATTAAAAAGAGAGAGAGAGATTTCTTAGAAGCAGACAACTATATTTCTAGAAGAAAACAGGAAAAGTAGTATCTTTCAAGATTGGGTGGAGACTGAAAGTGACAGATTTTACATAGGTCTTAGGAATCCTTTGCTAGGCTTATTTTAATGTTTCAGTCTAATGAATAGTTGATGCCAATTTTTGTTGTTGGAAGTTGTTTTAATTAAAAACATAGTACATTATAGAACTCAACTGTGTTGTTATTGTGCCACTAGTGTGATATTGTAACCTTATGTTAATTTTTAGGAGCTAGTCTAGACCAACAGTTCATGTTATGAAACTGTGTGGCTCTATGGGTAGACCATACACTGCAAATTGAGAGGATTCTGTTGTTCCCAGGGTTCACTTACCTGCTTCCTTTGTACATAAGCTTCAAAAGCATCTTCTTATGGACTTCATACAATGGAAACAATGGCAAAAGCCCCGAACCCTGTGGTTTCTCCCATATTTAAGATATCGAGGAGCTCAGGGTTTTAGAGAACAAGTCTTCTCCTGGTGACAAATCCAAGTCTTAACATGTAAAGAAGGAAAAGTCTGCTTATCTGCTTAGCCAGAAGTACCAATTTACCACATGTAGATCTGATTTAGGAAAAATTAAGCAGGAAACTGTAGAGAGATCTACATGAATATATACAGCACAACTGAAGTGAATAGACAATGTTTATTCACTATTACAATAAAGGAACAAGGAGCACAAAGAGAAACTAATGGCAGTTTGAACAGAACAAATATAAATACTATTTCATATGACACCTAATGAAATTATGGAACTTATAGCTACAGGCTGTTTTAGAGTCCAAAGGTTTAAAGACAAATTAGACAAATTCATGGAGGATAGTATCAATAGTTATTAAAAACAATGACCTGGATACAGCTAATGGCCCAGGAAATCCTTAAATTACATACAGATTGAAGAATATTTGTGCAATATTTCTACATCCCTATCCTGCTTCTTAAGCATCCCCTATTGACCAACACTAAGGATGAGATTCTGGGAGAGAAGATAAGATGTAACATATAATGGGAGCTTATTTTTTCTAACCTCTGATAATTTACTATTCTTATAAGACATCAAAATAAAATTACTTTGAAAAAAAAAAAAAGACAAAAGTTTTTTTTTTTAAAAAAAAAAAGGAAAAAAATGCATTTTGCAGTATGTCTTTGGGGATTCACTGGATGGTAGGTTTCTAACATACTTACAGATACATTACATTCAAATCTTACTCAAATCCCACAAGTGCTCCTACTGTTTGGGCTTTTATTTGAAGAGTGGTTTTGTTGAGAAGAAAAATAAATTTTTTCTTGGAGGAAACTTAACTGGAAACTCTAGTCTAGATTCCTACAAAATACACACCAAATACTTCCCAAAATGTACAGCAGATGCAAAGGTGAAATAAACGGTTGAGGCTGTTTGTACAACCTCAAACCAGAAGTATGGTCCAGGAAATTCGACAAAATGTTAGTCCAAATTCATCCTTTTTCCCCAAACTGTATGTAAAGTAGGATGTAGTGAACTGTGCAACTACCAGTTTACTAATTCGCTGCTAGTACATAGCTATTTTAGTGTACTTATTTGAAGTTATTTTATTAAAACTTGACACCATACATGCTTTCATTATCATTATAATTTTTACAAGTACAGCATAAAAACATTCTTTCAATCAACACAGTATTATTGCTGAAAGCTTTAAAATAGAATATTCAACAGTACACCACAGGGCATTTACTAGCGTTGACTCTCAGTTCAGCTCCAGTTGTGCTCTCAACAGGGCTTTGTCTGTGTCCAGTATCACAGAATTGTAAGTGTTGTCTCCAAGTCTAACGGTCCAGTTGCTGAGATGCAGGTGCCCGGTGACATTTCAGATGTCCTGACATCTTTCTTGGCTTCCAGCTCCCATTCAGATCAGTCACATGCCAGCTCTGACTGTACATATCTGCAAGGCACATGTAGCAGTTATAAATACCTTAGAGCATCTTAGAGGATCCTAGGTACCAACTTCATTAAGCACCTCAATTAATACCACAATTCCATGAGATAGTTAATCTGGATTTAGGGTACATAAATTCTGTGAGCCATAAGTATATGACATAAAGCATGCATATATTTCAACTCAGACTTTTCATAGTCATTCAGGAAAAAAAAAAAAAAAAAAAAAAAAAGTGCTAAGATCTTGTACGAGGTTTACATGGCAAGGGTTTGGTAGCAGAAGGGCTGCAGGGGGGGAGTCTCTGTGAGAAGACCCCAAAGCCTGCCCCATGTCAGATCAGAGAGAGCTCCAGCTGGCTCCAAAAGGGACCCACTGCTGGCCAGAGCCGAGCCAGGGAGAGACATTGGGTGGGCCTCTGGAAGAGCAGGTGTAAGAAGTGGGGAAAAAAAAAAAAAAAAAAAAAAACTACACCACAGGAGCTGGGAGAGAGATGAGTGCGAAGCAGCCCTGCTGTCCCCAAAGTCAGTGCAGCAGGAGGGCAGGAGAGGGGCTCCAGGCACACAGCAGCAGTTCCCCTGTGGCCAATGGAGAGGCCCCTGGTGGAGCAGGCTGTCCCCCTGCAGCCCATGGGTCCCACATAGAGCAGATCTCCACGCTGCAGCCTGTGGAGGAGCCCCCGGTGGAGCAGGTGGATGTGCCCTGGAGAGGCTGCGGCCCATGGAGAGCCCCCACAGGAGCAGGCCCCAGGCCGGAGCTGCAGCACGTGGAGGGGAGCCCATGCAGGAGCAGGGGGTCTGGGGGGAGCTGCTGCCCGTGGGGGACCCATGCTGGAGCAGTTTTCTCCTCATGGATGGACCCCGTGGTACTGCTCCATGCTGGAGCAGTTCTTGAAGAGCTGCTGCCTGTGGGCAGCCCCAGCAGGCTCATTTTGAGAAGGTCAGCATCCCATGGGAGGGACTCCACGTGGAGCAGGGGCAGAGAGGAACTGTGAAGGAGCAGCAAAGTGTTAGGGACTGAGTGCAGCCCCCATTCCCTGTTCCCCTGAACTGCTGGGGGTGAGCAGAACTGTGTAGGATGGGGTAGAAGGTGTTTTTAGTTTGCTTTTAGTTTCTCACTGTTCTAGTCCACTAGTGACAGGAAAAAAAAATACATTAATCTCCCTATGTTGAGTTTATTTTGCCTGTGATGATTATTGTTGAGTGATCTCCCTGTCCTTATCTCATCCCTTGAGCCCTTTCCATTGTATTTTCTCCCCCTTTCCCCTAGAGTGTAAGTGAGAGAGTGATTGTGGTAGAGTTCACCTGCATAGTAAGGTAAAACCACCACATATGCTAGCACACTTTATATTGGAGATGATCATCACTATATTTTTAGGCCAAAATTGACACAAACTGTCTTTGAATGAACATAAAGATAGCTTAAATATTGCTTTATATATTCTAGCTCATTTAACAGAAATGATATTGAATGTTCATACCTGTTCTGGATTAGTTGCAAATGGATGTTTATTTTGTCATCCAAGTCTTAGTAAAAAGATAATATTCCTCATTGACCTAAACTATCCTGATGTAATTGCAATTTTGACAAGATATCAGTCATGAATTGTTTTACCTTTGTCTCCGAGGAGCCAAAGGCCGAAATGGTATGCCCTTCACTGGTCTGATAGATACATCAAAGCATTTTTCAACCTTTTTTACTCTGAATTTATACATACAGTGCACTCTCCTACTTTTGATGTCTCTTAATGTCAAAAGTTTCCCACACATATGCAAAAATATCTTCTCAGAAACAATCATTTCTCAAGTACCAGGTGCAAATCTTCAGTTTGAGCCTAAGAAGATTCTGAGTTCCCAGACAGGTATCAAAACAGTGATTTTTGCCTTCATTCACCAAGAATCACATCACACAGAAGTATTTTTGAGCATTGATTTTTTCATCCTGTCAGGTGCTCTTAGGGATACACTCAGAACACCAGCCTTCCTACATCTCAGCAAAGCTTACCCAAAAAGTAACTTTTATTCAATGAATTCAGATGCTTTCACTAATCACCAAATGTCTATGTTATTACTGGAGGGAGATTTTTTTGTTGTTGTTGTTTGTTTGTTTGCTTGGTTTCTGTTGTTGTTTTGGTTTATTTTGTTTTTCAAAATAGGTATGAATATTTTAGTTCAGTAGGCTGACCTAGGTACATTTTCCTATGTACTACCACAGTACTTTCAATTATTTGAAGAAAACAATTATTATATATAGAAATATTTTCAGACAATGAACTTCCACTCCTACAAGCATATCTGAAAAAAAAAAAAATATCATGCAAAATAAGCCAAAAGAAATTATATCAATATGGTAGCATCCAGTTTATTTAGAAAGTCAAAGTCATATGCAGTGTAAAATGATCCAAGAGACAAGCTATTAGAATAACTTAGAATAAGGCAATGTAGATTCTGGCAGTGTTTCTAAGTAGACTGCCTATTGAACCTGACAACTATGTGAAGTTGATTTTATTGCTTGATTTTTCACATCTTTTATTCCTCTGTCCATCATTTCTATTTAAACTGTAAGCAATTCATAGCTGATGCTTCCTTCCACAATACATTTTGCAAATTTCCTTGCACAGTGAGGTCTTCATCTCTGTTGAGATACTATCAGATAGTATCTAATATCTAATATCTAAGTCTAAGAGAAGACCAACATTTATTGTCAGATATCTCTAAAATCCTGCTGTTTAATGAAACCGAGTTCTTTCTTGGTTTTTGAAGCTCACAGTAGTCAGCAAAAACCCTTGACACCTTTGAAATATTAAATATGGCACAGTTCCCCACATACATTTTCTTCATTACAGAAAATATGATCCTCGTATTGGCTGGCTCTGTCCACATTCTCAAATTGCAACAGATATGAGGATTCATAAAGTTTTGTGTTGCTCATTGCTTCCAGAACATTTTTTTCCCACTCAAAAACCTTTTGCATTATGAATGAATGCCCTCTGGACAGAATATATCCCCAAGGTTTTGTCAGAAATTCTTACCTCCATCCTGGCTGTTATCCCAGGAGCACTGACGATATCTTGATGATACCACTGGGCAATCTATCTCTATCAGTCTAAGTTTTTGCTCTCACAGTTATTTCAGCACCTTTTATGGCAACCATTGCAATCATTAGTTAAAATTATTGAGACACTCCCCACCCCCAGTGGACTCTGATAGTTTCAGTGTCTTTCAGCAAAGCACTATAATTTTCACACAGTTTTAGATCTGATCTCTAAGAGAACTTTTTCTTTTCTAAAGATGGCAGGATATATCAGAACATCATCTTACAACTTGATATGGATCTCAACCTACAAGTTATGATGAAGCACTTAGTGGTGCTCCAGGGAATACCCTGGTTGTCTCTAACAATGGAGTTTAGATGGTACCTGAGAAAAGAAGTTCAACAAGCAGATGTCTTGTTGATCTGAGGCATTTTGTCTTTGAGTCTGTCCACGGACTAGGACAACATGACACACCAAAAAAAAAAAAAAAAAAAAATTGGGGGGGGTATAGGGATAGGGTCATAATAGAAGTCTATAAAATCACAACAGTTATAGATAGGGGAAACAAGGAATGATTGTTTAATGTTTCAAGAACTAGACAGCATAAAATGGCAGATGGCACATTCAAAGCAAAAAGCAGGAAGAATTTCACAAGAAAAAGATCTTTTCACAGCTTCATGATTAGGCTTTGAAGTCTCTTGCTAAAGAACAATATGAATGTGAAAGTGAAAAAAGTGTTCATCAAACAAACAAATTAATGCAGGAAAAATCTACCCAAGGTCACTGAAAAAATAGTAAAAAAAGCAACACTCCTGGTTCAGCAAAGTTTTGCAGGCTGGAAGAGTCTCAGTAAAGTACCATGCTTGCCCTGTCCATATATTTTTTCTAAAACATTCTTTCTGGGTCACTCTTGGAGACATCGTTCTTGACTAGATAGACCTTTGATGTATGGGAGCATATCCAATTTTAGATAGAGAATGGTAGCTTTTAGGAATCTGACAAAGCTGAACTTCAGTCACTCAGCACCTGCAGAGCGAGAACTCCATTTTTGCCATTAGTGTAAAGTACATTACGATTTGCAACAGATCAGGTGGAAAGGTAATATCTCAGAGTGGAGTGCTAATAGATCCTATAACCCTTCCACTGTGCTCCTGATATTCACCCTCTGTTATCACAGATTGTCAGCTGGATCAGTAAAGTGAAGAGAGGAATACTAGACAATTCCCTCAATCTTTTTTTGCAGTGCAATCATTTTGATTGTAGAAAATGA
Organism: Oxyura jamaicensis; assembly: GCF_011077185.1. Taxonomy (NCBI): domain Eukaryota; kingdom Metazoa; phylum Chordata; class Aves; order Anseriformes; family Anatidae; genus Oxyura; species Oxyura jamaicensis. Next base: position 28,130,272 of record NC_048894.1, read on the forward strand.
GTGGAGGAATCTCCAGCAGTTTGACTCACTGCACAAGATGATAGGTAGGCCAATCAGCTATTGAGCCACAAACGAAAAAGCTACTTGAAAGACTGTGATTGCAACAATGGAATCTGGGACATTCTTGTCCATATCTGTTCATCAGGACTAAAAACATGTAGAAAGCAAAGACAGCAAGAGTGAAAAGCTGGAGAAATTATCATGAAGGAACTCATGCCTGCTATGTAACTGTGTATACTGAAGGGTCAAGTTTAAAAATTACTAACAGGGAACTGCCTCCTGATACATGAACCTATGATATTCAGAGAAATTGAACTAGAATTGTGCTGTTACTTACAAAGACATGAAAAAGAAAAAGAAAAAAA
>NC_048894.1:28130736-28144173 GCF_011077185.1 Oxyura jamaicensis
AGAGAAGAGAAGAGAAGAGAAGAGAAGAGAAGAGAAGAGAAGAGAAGAGAAGAGAAGAGAAGAGAAGAGAAGAGAAGAGAAGAGAAGAGAAGAGAAGAGAAGAGAAGAGAAGAGAAGAGAAGAGAAGAGAAGAGAAGAATTTGAAGGAATTTGCATTTCCCTTTACAGAACAAGAAACTCATGAGTTTCTTGTCCACACATTTCTCCTGCTTGTTAAGGTCTCTCTGGATGGCAATAAGACCTCTGTTGTATCAACCACTCCTCCCAGTTTTGTATCTTGCTGATACACTCTATCCCATCATCCAGATCATTAAGGAAGATGTTAAAAACTATTGGAGTCAATATTGATCCCTGGGGTTTACAGCTAGTTACTGGTCTCCAACTAGACTTTGTACCACTGGTCACCACATTCTGGATTCAGTCATTCAGCCAGTTAGAAACTAGTTAGAAACTAGGACTAGTTGTTCCATCACCTTCCCAGAGGTTGAGATGAGACCAACCAGCCTGTAGTTTCCTGGGTCTTCCTTCTTGCTCTTTTTGAATGTAGGCATGCCATTTCCTTCTCTCCAGTCCATAGGCACCTATCCCAGTTGTCACAATTGTTCAAAGATTATTGAGAGTGGCCAAAAAATTACCTCAGTCAGCTTCTTCAACACTTGTGAATTGCCTTTGTTCATACTTTTCTGTGAGTATGACAACCACATTACCCCTACTTTCACTAGAGCATGTTCTGCTCTAGCATGAGCTTATTTCCTACGATGACATATTCAAGATATGATGACATAAGATATACAACACTATGTAGAACTTCAGACTACCTCACAGTAATTTGTTCATGCAGCCTGTCAGGTAACCATCTTCTAAACTCTTGAAAATTATAGATATACATATTTAAATAAATAAATAAATAAATAAAATCCTCAAGTTATCCTAGCAACATATAGTGATGTTGTAACTGGAGCTATAAATGTTCTGAAACTGCATAAACTAATTCACTCTGACTTCAGAGCTCTTTGAAAAGCTTGAGATTCTTGATCAATATTTGCTGGTGGGTTTGGGGAAAGATGACATTTACTTAGTAACAGTAGAGATTTTATACTGTATACTTTACCTATTGAAAGTACTTGTAACTTTACAATGGTGTTTGCCCTTACAATAATTTCAATATAATGTTGACCATAGAAAATGAGAAAGGCAAGTAGAGAAGATAGTCACAGTCATAATTCCAGTGCATTACACTCACAGTATGAGAGTAAAAACAGACTAATATTTCTGTAGCAACCTTATTTAACTTCTTAGTCTGTTCCCTGTGTTTGTACTGCTTCATTGCTTCTGTAGACTGATGACTTATGAATTTTATTTAAAAATGTAAAAGCACAACCGTTTGAAAAGTCAGATTTCTGTGGCATATGCTCTTTATAATGCATACTATGTTTGTAACTTCCATTATCATTAATGGGACTTACAGGACAGAGTGTAAAATATATAAAACACTTTCTGCATAAAACGTTTGGAACATACAAATGTCCTTTTAAATTTTGCACCTAGCTTTGAAATGTTTATCAAATATCCAGATATTAAAATGTGCTGTACTTAATTCTGAATGAAAATAAAAAGAGATTTTATCCCAGTTATTCCTTTTTTTCATTAACAAAACTTATGGACAAAAAAAAAAAAAAAAAGAAATAACCTTAGTGATACTGTAGAAGCAATAAGGAGGATTGCTTTACTTATCAATATTTGAAAAGACATTCTCCCTGCAATGTATCAAGGCACATCTCATATGTCTGCTGGTGGTTCCTGTTTGGCCTATCACAACCCTTTTCAAAAGTTTATCAATCTTTAGTATATGTCTTTAAAGGAAGAATTTATGAGACAGAGAGTTGATAGCATCCCACATTGTCAAGGATATTAAACTGCAGAGAAATTAAGGGATTGAGCCTTATTCAGATTAGTTAAGTACTCTAAGACCTCTAAAATTCAAAATCAACATTTAGATTGCAAATGACGTTCCAAGTATTCTTACATAAATAGAGAGAACTTGGCATTTCTAAAGAAAAATTCTGGGTGTCCTCCAGAGATTCCTTGCTCTCTGTCTACAGTATGCCACTGGGTAGTGTGTCTGAACATGTGTTCAACTTGCAGTTTCACACCAGAAGCCATTTTATGAGTAACAAATCCTGTTCTGAAAGGTGACACTGAAGGAAGAAAGATGAAATAGAGCACCTCTTGCACAACAGCCTTTTGGTTCTGTTATTCAGTCAGTCTGGGAGAGTCCAGAGCTAACTTCCTTTTCTCTGTGATATTTCAGACATACTGCTTTTCATTCCAGAAGTCAGACTTCATCAAACATCATATCAGTCATTTTGGAGTTTGAAGGGATATTCCCATCTCCATCTGTTCAAACAACTGATTTTCACAGAAAATTAAATATTGACACTCTAGCCAAGTGATTAGGTCTCCCATTTGAAAGGTGGAGATGGGAAACAGCTGTTCCTGTTCCCCAGTGAAGGCTCTGATCAGTAAACCATGTTCTTACTTAGCAGAGGGCAAGCAATATTTTTGCTTTTTTTTTGTTTGATGCAACAGAAGTCAAAAGTCATCTTTCCTTTCTTATCTGCTCTTTGTTGAATAAGATACTTCTTTATAAGAGGTACCTCTCCAGACAGGAATGCCTTAAGTAGACGAAGGCACAACTAGAATCTCCCCATCTTGATGTATTAAGTAGGTTATTGTACCTAGGGGAAAGGTTGGAGGAAGAACTCTTTTAAAAGAAAAGAGAAACCTTTTTGTCTTTTGATAGAAACGTAGTCTTAGGAGACAAAAGAAAATGTCAGAATACTAGCATTCTGTTTTGAATCCAACTGAGTGATATACCTTGACAAACTGGAGTGAGAAATTGAACTGGGGTCTCCCTTAGCCAAAACTATAGATCTAGCCAAAATAATGTTCTTTTCCACATTTTTTTTTTGTTGTTGTTGTTCTTCTTCTTCCTTGTCACAATTCATTTTGAAAATTCAAAGAAAAATAAAACCAAGCTCCTTTTAGGAGGAATATATTTACAACATTATTTATGTTTTGAACATCAGCCCTGTCAGTTTTGATAGTTACTAATTCCGTATAGCTTCCCAGAACAAATTTGCTTCATTCATCCTTGATACACACCTACACAAAAAGTCCCATTACAAAATGTGCCTTTTATCTTATCTATAATCAAACCACTGTTATTACAGATAGTTACATGGAAATTGTTTTGAGGAATAAATAAGGTTATGATCATTCACCAAAAACTTTTCAAACCATATTTCCACCAGCTCCAAATTAACTCAATTGATGGATACTTTTTTACCCTGATATTTTTTCCTAGCTACCTCTAGCTATAATTAGTCACTGAAAATTGTCTCTTTCCTTGCCTGGAAAACATTTTATACTCCAGCCATAGCTCTTTTTACTTGTTAGTGAAAATTCTTGAACTGATAAAATCTTAGTAACCTAATGATCAGAAACCCATTTGGAACATCTATGACCAGTGTTCCTCTTAAAAACAAAACAAAAACAACAACAAGAACAGCCAATTTATTAATATTTTTAATGCATATTTAATATGAATAGCTAACAAGTATGAAAAATGCATGTTCATGCAATTTTACTAACCGCTCAGTTGTCATAAATAGAAAAACCTAGCATCCACTGTTTTATTGACAGATACGTATTGACAGATACGTATTTTTTTCCTGATGTTTATTCTTTAGTTCAACTTACTATAAATTTGTCTATATTCATATTATTCCTCTAATACTTTATCAAAAATAAATAAATTTTAAAAAATAGTCTCCTCTTTTAGACAGACATAAATATCAAGAAGAAGATTCAAAGGTGTAGTAATTTTACTATTTCTGTTTCAATCCTGTTAAAATTCAGAACTGCAATTTTACATGGAAACAAAGCAAAAGAAAGCAAAAATACACTAGAAGTGAACCCTATGCTCTCAAGAGCTTCTTCAATAATTGTCTTGTAAATATTTTATTGTTAGCATTATAATGATTTATTGTAATAGTTTACAGTACAGTTTACAAGAAGCTTTATGGGTCAGATTTAGAACTCATCTAGACAAAGGCTGGTAAAACCAATGTTAAGATGGCTACATCTGCCTTGGGACTGTATATCTGCTCACATCACTGAACAGCCATTTACACAAATAAGAAAATAAATGAAAATTCAAAAGCTCAGGGAAGACAGAGCTTTTCTTCCTGAAGCTGTGAACTGAATCCTAATTTTACAGTTAGTGGAAAACCTAGGTAAGCTGGTGTGGCTAGCTGTTATATCACTACGGAACAGCAATTCCAGTCACAATGGCCATACAGCTGTAGTAACTGAGAAGTTCTTGCTCTACCAAGATATATTATTTCTGTTCCTCAAGACAGCATGATAAGAGCTAGATCAGCTGTCTTCACTCAGCTCTGTTCAAGCCTGAGATCTCTGACAGACTGTTCTTAGAAGTTAAGGTAACAGTTGGGAAACTGGCTTGCATCAATGCAGGAATTTCAGTAATCATCAAATATTACTTTTGAGTAAATAAGTTTGTAGCTCTACAGCCTCCTTTCAAATTGAGGGTCACAGAGTAACATGCCTCTTAAAACCAGAGCTGGAGAAGAGACAAGAAATACAGAGAGACTTGAATAAATTATTCAGAGTAATTTATTATTATCCAGGATCAGCATTATGTGCTTTCCTAGTGCTAACAGCCCAGCCTCTCTACTATTACAGGAATCAATCCAAACAGTCCTGCAACAGGCATCCAACATGGGATTTAAGACCAGATGATTAGCTTGGCAAAACAGAAGGAGAAACCTGGGCAAGAGTCACCTTTAGCTGCATTTTACATGCTGGCTTGTTAAGTGCTTTAGTCGTATGAATGTTTGCAAGGTGCAAAAGATAGCCTGATTGCTTTTGTGTTTTGGGGAGTAACTCTGCTGTCTTGAAAGGACAAATGTAGCCACAGTAGAGATATGCAGAGATTACAACAGGAGTGATTCAGAGTGATTAAGTCATGGAGAAGTTCTGGTTAAAAATTACAAAGTTTTGAGGAGTACTGAAAGAGAACAACAAACACACAAAAAGCAGCTAAAAGTATTCTGATTAATCTGAAATAAGTGGTAAACAATGACATTTGTGTTTATAGGAGGTACAACTGAGCAGAGAGAAGCTAATTCTGATGACCAGGAAGAACACTCTCACACAGCCTATGTCAGAGTAACTCAGCTTCATCATCAGAAGGCATTTGTAAGGCATACATGCCTTCTGTTGTTTCCCCTCTGCAGCCAACCTTTGTTTAAATATTCAAACACTGGGTAAAAAACTACTGCGGAAAACTGCATTATTATATACTATACAACTCTGGGAATCCCTGTACCAACCTACTTCAAACGTTGTTAAATCCAGCTTTTAGAAAACCCCTTAATACTTACTACCGCATGCCAGTTTTGCAAAAGTAGCTATGTTGCTGTTGGTTTTGCATGATAATGTGTTAGTTCTTTTCTTGACAATCACACAAATATATTTAATTCAATATACTACATGAGAAAAATAAAAAGCAAAAGATTCTGGTCATCAAGTCTAGTTTCCAGTGGCAAAACATAGGCTTCTCTGACATTAAGTATAGCGTAATGGTAAACTTATTAGTACACATGGCATTTTTTACAGAGATTGATAAGTTGCCAGAGGGTTGCACAAAGCTTATGAGACATCTTACCTGTGCCAAGACATCTTTTTGGTGAAGATATATATTAAATGGTCAGACATGGCTCAGTAGCTAATAAGGTACAAAGACACCTTCACTCCTTTTGACTTCACTGGCATCAACAAGGACAAATAAACTTATCTCTGACAGAGAATGAGGTTATAACAACTATCCATTTATAAATAGGTTAAGCAAATAGTATTTAAATGGTTACAGGAAGAGTAGAAAATAAGTTTATGTATCTATAAGGCAACCAGGTGCTACAGGTAGCCTATGCAAATTCCGTTGATGTGAATAGATTTATGCCTTCTTAACTTTGTATTCTGTCTGATATTTTTGCCACATATGTAACTAATTGTGAATATATGGCCAACCGTATAGCGTTTTTGTAAAGCATTCACAGTGAAGCCTGTAGGCCTTTTGATCTCCAATGTATTTTTCAGTTTTATGAAAGAAATCCTAAGCTGATCTTGGGTTTCAAGTTCCTGATGAACAAAGCCAAGGAAAGGAATGAGGGAAATTAGTAGAACTTTATTTTCCAGTTATGTCAGTGGTGCAGTATTCATGGCTTTTCTAACAGACGGGACATACACTGGGTCATATGGTAATACTGCTTTATTTAGAGCAAGACCCTTTTAGAGTAAGATCCATGACTATCTCATCAAGCCAATCAAGTCAACCTGTTCTTTCACTAAAACAACATGCCATTACTACAAGGGGCATTACAGTTGTAACAGCAAAAACTGTTCCAGCCTCAGCACCTATATTCCTATACTTGAGAAACAAAGTTTAACTATGAATAATCAGTAGGCTGTTCTGCAGCAGGCATCCCACACTGGTTTTGACCAGAAATTCCACCCTGCAATGTAAATGCATAGGAAAAGCATCGGTAGGGTTCTGACAAATCAGTGTTGTCTGATGAAAATATTCCATTGAGGTTATCTTTTTGTTCTGGTCCTGGGAAAATATAAAATCTATATGGCCCATGTCACTTAAATACTTTAACAAGAATCATGCATCACGTAGATGTTCACATAAGCTTTTACCATCTTTGCTTTTACTTCTATTAGCTGATCTTGTCTGAGGGAACTGAAGAGGCAAAACAACACAAAGAAACACAATTTCTTTTCTCACAAAAGGAAACATCTTATTGATGCTGAAAAGTGAAGGCTTTCATTTCTTTTTTTTTTATTTTTATTTTTTTCCCCCTTTCTATTTTTCATGTGAAATATCCTGTGATTTGAGATGGAGCTGCAAGGAAGCAGAACCTCCTGCAGGCTATTTTAAACATTATTTGGGAGAAGACACCAAGAGACCAGTGGAAAATGAATGTCAATAGATATTTTGAATGCAATTAGAAAATTTTCTGGGTATTATTGTGGCTGAGTCTGATATGATCAATGTGTGGGTATGTAAAGTCCCACATGGAAAAACAACCATGTTTTTTTGTTTGTTTGTTGTTTTTTGATTATTTTTTTCTGTGCATAGTGTAATTGAGCCAGGATTTCTCATTTCCTCTTGCCTGCAATATTTTAAATTTTCTGAAGCCATTCCAAACAGCCATCCTGTGTCCTTAAGGTAAAAAAGTAAATACAAAATCAATAAAATGTGATTTTAAAGTTTGTTGATGGTACTTTGGTTCCATCACAGACTTTAGTTCATCTCCAGATTACGCTAATTTAGCGTGTCATTTGGTTTAACAACCTAAACCCAGAAAAAGTAAATAGGTTTTAATCACAGTTTGTTCAACCATTCTTAAGAACACAGGTTTACAAAACAGGTGATGTTTAATTGTACATTCAGATCTGTGCTACTTGAATAAGAGAAAATTATCTTTTGGAGTTTAGATAGGAAGAAATATATTTTATGGCAAATACGGAGCTAAGACTAGTTTTTGTGCACTTTAGGTTCCATTGCTAGGTCCTCATAATAATAAGTCCTTAAATACAACAGATAAGAGAAGCTAACATGAATTCTTGTCGTTCTGAGGTGTCTTTAGCACTGTCCCCACTCAGATAGCTGTCACCTCCTACAGATTATTGTGCCACTGAAGAACTGCAGGAGCTGGCAGGAAGATGATCTCTCTGAAATCCTGAAGCTGTTTCCCTGAAGTTGAAGAGACAGACGTTTCTGTTTAGAAATCAATTTAGGGGTGATATTACAGAACCATTAATTATAATACCCTTCAGATACCCTAGATAACAGATACTGACCTGTTCATCATCTAGCAATTACCTTCCTTCAGCTTGTAAACTAAGAAACAGGTTGTCAGCTGAATGTCAAAAGATTATCGTCAGTCTTTTTCATCTTTTAATCTTATTCTGAGTAATACCTATCATCTCACTAAACACTAATTCCTATCTCTCTTTTAGAGGTTATTAGCCTGCCTTCAACTTTGCTCCACCCAGTTCATAGCCTGATACATAACATCATTCTTAGAAATGTTGAATAGATTATAGAGATGTACTTAAACAATGATATTCCCTTGCTGTTCAGGAATGTCTGGATTTGGGATGAAATGTCAAGTTTATATACACAAAAATACATACATTTTGGATTTCTGAAGTTCTTAGTCTCTAGAAAACCATACTCTGTAAGAGAAATAGTTAACCCCTGTTGAAATAATTAAAGAATATGACACTTAGGCCATTTAAGATTGCTTTCTTGGTGCTGATGTGTCAGTATCTGATGTTCTGTTGCATCAAATTAGATGTTGAGTGACATGATTTCCTATTGATTTCTTATTCTTATGCCCATGTCTTTTAATCCATTCTGAACTGTAGAGGACAGAATAAAGAAGCTGCCATGAAGGCTGGAAAATATGTGCCTCCATTCATATGTGATTGATTTCCTGTTAGTACATGATTTTCACATTGTAGGCAATTCCTTACCTATAAATTGTGTTGGGACTGACAAGTTCTTCGTCTGCTGGAGTAGCATTTGAATCTCATTTGGGAGATGTCATGCTTATTCTCACTATGTTATATAATGCTTTTATAATGTGTATTTGGAGATTTTAGTAACCTCTGTTTTCCTAAGAGCTATGAAATAATCCCTTATTTTTAAATTATGCATCTGTTAGCATCATATACGATTTTTTTTGTTGCAATAACACCTAACAGGGCTAATAAGCTATGCTCCTACTATTTCTTCCTCATAAAATATTCAGATTCAATTAAAAGACAATAGTGATCAAGGTGGAAAGGAGAGTCTGTGTGTTTCTACAGCTCAAGAGTAATGGTAATTGTCACCTATTAAGTTACACAGTGTAAGATGGTGATATTTCATTTAGGAAAAAAAAAAAAAAAAAAAAAGGATCTATACAGCAGTCTGTGAGATTTAGGTTTGCCTCTGTTTTTTTTTTTTTTTTTTTTTTATTGCTCATTTATTTTGTTTGCTTGTTTTTTTGTTGTTGTTGTTTTCTGTCATTGAAACACAGAAGATCTGATCTAAAAATCTCACACCAATATGTCAGGTGAAGATTTATAGAATTACAGCGATCAAAAAGGAAAAGTGTTTTACAATAAACTCACACATCTGCCAAGTGTCAATATTTACTTACAGGCAGTTTTTGATGTCTTATAGAAAAATAGATTCTTCTTCTTCCACTTTCTTTTTGACTGAAATCAATGTTTTGAAAAATAGAAAGGAGAGAAATTATATTTGGCTGTTCTCTTTCATGACATTGTTGCACTGATTCTAGGTAGTGATAAAGGAAAATGATGACCTTTTACTATTCATTTTAATATTGATCTATCTATGCTTCACCTGTTCATTCTGTGGTCAGTTTTCTGCTATCAATAAGACACTGTCCCCATAGCTACATTTGATCTCTCTGTGTGTACAGCTGTGCTTGCTTAACCATGTTGGCATGCACTGTATACCTGTAGAAATTAGATTTTGCTTTTTTTTTTTTTTTTTTTTTTGGCCCTTTCTATAATCCATGTTTTTACTGGATATAACCATTTATTTTGGCATAGTTATAGAATCTTCCTCCAACAGAAACTGCAACAACTATCACATTATATTGGGATTTTAGCAAAGAGGAAAAATCAGTTGTGAATTTCAACTTTAATTTTGTCTTCTTTCTTTTCTTTAGCAAATATATTAGGTTAAAATATAAAAAGAATGACCAACAATAATAGCTTTCCACAGAAGAACATATGCAAATATTCCATATTCTTTCTTGGGAGGGCACGTTTTCTCAGGTTTAAAAAAAAAAAAAAAAAAAAAAAAGGCAAAAAAAGCATACATTATTGAGAAACACATTAAAAAAAAAAAAAAATAGATTGGATACTTAAGACTTCCTACCTTAGCTTAATGTCTGCAGTGACCTCTGTTCAAGGTGTCCCTATTGGTGAGCTCCCAGATGAAGTGTTAGCAAAAGAAACGATAGTGAGTGCTTGAAAAGCAGGATTGCTGTTTACCTGTCTTTTCATTAGACCTCAAGAAAACATTTTACGGAAAAAAAAAAAAAAAAAAAAAAAAAAATGGTGAATCATTCAATAATATCAATATAGAAAGTAGAAAAGTACATTTCCCTGGGAAAAAAAAAAAAAAATGCATAGAAGTTCCATATTTATAAGCTTGTCGAACTTCTCTAAAATGCCTTGCAACTTCAAAATATTCTGTCTCTCTGAGGGAATATTGACATATGTCTCCCCTGTATGCAGTCTCCTCTCTTCTTAAAACTTATAGTGACATAACCTTGAGGACTTTTTCTTGTTCAGTTGAGGATGTTGGCCACTAGGTTAAAGGCAAGGGAACCAACAGATTGACTTAGACAAACGTTATGATAGGACATTATTCTTTCCTGCATAACATCTGGTAAAAATAAGTAAATAAATAAAAACATTTACCAAGGATAAAATTAAGTTATTCATGAAATAAAAAGGTGCTAGAAGACTTAATTCTGAAAAAAAAAAAAAAAAAAAAAAAAGTAAAAAAAAAGGTAACAAACGAACAACAACAACAACAACAAAAAAGGCAGAAGAAAAATGCACACAATTTAATGTAGTGATCATACCTTTAAAGTTTTCAGACAGTGGTTTTCCATAGATCTTATTTTAAAGAATTAAATGTATTGGCTTACTTGAGAATATCCAATTTAGCCTAAGGGAGAATGTGTCATAGATTGCTGCTTTCCCAGGCATTTTGTGGAATATAAATGTAATGGCAGACAGGTAAGGACAGAATAGCCATCACAGAATATCTTTAAGTTTTGAACTTGCTGAAAAGATCAAGTAGTTACTATAGGAAAATCCAAGCAACCTTAATGCACTGAGTACTGTTGCTGCAATAAAAAAGGCAAGGAGAACATTGGCTTGTATTGCTAGAGGGCATACAGTATAAATCAAAGTAGTTCATATTGTATCCATGTAAGCTATAAATTGAACATTACTCAGAATGGTGTGTATAGCACTGTTGCCATATTTTACCAAGGGTATAACTGTTCCTGACAAGAGGCTGTATATTATATTAACACATAGACTAAAGTCACATGCTAAAGTTTTATGTAATAATGAGAAATGCAGAAATAAACTTTATTAAGCTTATTTAATTAAAGACTATAAGCTAATCTTACAAGCCAGCTGTTGGCAGCAACTATGAAACATGCTGCAATGTAAACTTGCACTTTTGTTGAGTACAAGGAAGCCAACCATATTAAAAGACAGAATTCAGACTCTCAGTAGTCTTCAGTTTTATGATTCTAATGCTGGAGAAGGAAGCCCAGCTCAATAAAGAATTGCACATTAGTGCAGGTAGTGGATGTGATCACAGGCCCCAAGTGACACCCAAGCCTAACTGACAGTATAGAGCTGTACCAAGATTCCTTACAAGGTGTCTTTGGGTAGGAGACAGTTGATGAAGTGTGATATTCTAAATAATTTTACAATATTTGCACCTAATTTTTCTATGGAAATAAATCTAGTTGAGGTTTGTTTTATCTTAAAAGAAAGAAAAAAAAAAAAAAAAAGTGTAATTCTTGCTTTGAACTTGGAAACAAAGTGTAAGGAAAAGGAATATTCACTGATTTTCTGGGAGAAAGCTTCCATATACTCCCTTGCCAGTGAACATCAAGCTGTTTTGATGTCTTCTGTTTATTATGGTTTGCTCTGGGTATTTGAAACTGGAATTCACTTCTATATTATCTTATTCTGTGAAATAAATTGTTTCATTCCCCCATCCATCAAATAAAGCACACAGCACTGGATTAATTTAGATTAAGGGGAAAAAATAAAAAAATAAAAAATAAAAAAATAGAGAGAGAAAATTTTGCAAGATACAATGCTTTGACTGCCTTTCCTATAAAGGTGAGAGCAATTTTTCCAATTAAAATAGCCTGACAACTCTGTCTGGAAGGAATGCTCTGAAATTTAAGAGTGTAATATATAAAGAGATGAGTGTCATTTTATATCAACTACACATCTACACTCACCATTTTATTCTTGTTGGCTTGAGTAAGCCTGAGTGAACTGTTTCCCATTATCCATATTCATATTACCCTTTTCTCTTGAAAATCATTTAAGTATACATGTAATAGTAGAATTACATAAAATTGTAGAATTTGTAAGAAGTTTTTATAGAAAAAAAAAAAAAAAAAGGATCATAGCTCATATTTCATTCCAGGAATACTGACAACATTTTTCACTTAAATTTTTCTGTCTCAATTTATATGTTGTTAGCAATTTAACATATGTCTTTCTGATTGTATATCTTCTACATGTAAAAGCAAGACTTCTTTTAGTCCTGGTAACAGGGAAAAATAACTGTTTCTGTATCTCATTTGACCCATATCTGCATCTATCTTATATGAAAGAAAGAGATAAAGTTAACATTAGATTCATATGAAAAACAGTTAAGCATATATATACAGTAGTTATATTTGTCCTTTTCTATAGGTTCCTTTCCCAGAACTTAATTCTAATAAACTTCTGCAATATTATTGCTGCTCTTAAAATTCATATCTCTAGGAACTTTGCAAATACTAACTCAAAAGATAAGTTCCTATGGCAAGGGAACAAGCTTCTATGGCATAGGAAAAAAATCCTATGGCAAGTTCCCATGGCAAGAATTTTATCTTAAACTATGCGTACAAAATGATGACTTTACAAAAGGGCCTTTCTGCAGCCTTCCAAAAGGCATCGATTTTACACGCTGTTTTCAGTATGATATTGTAGATGATTGAAATATTCATGTAAGCCATTATAAAGAGTCCCACAACTGGGACTGCCATACTTTTCTAATCATTGTATTGAATTTAGTAATTTCTATTCTGTATAAGACTAGTGTTGCAGAGTTGATATTTTTTCAGCATAAGCTAATGTTTAAGAAAAGTAAAATTGACAGCAGATATATCACAAATACATTGTTTTATCAGGTGCAAAATCCACATATGAATTCTTCTACTACAATAATGAGGAACGTAGTCTGCTACTAAAACAGAAACCCTGAAGAACTGATTTACTTTATTGACAACAAAACTTGCTCTGACAAATTATGTTCTATTAATTTATGATTTTGAGTTGATAGTATGTAACACTAACACTTTCACTTTTATACAGGCTGTTAGTAAATTTTGAGAAGAAGAGAAGAGAAGAGAAGAGAAGAGAAGAGAAGAGAAGAGAAGAGAAGAGAAGAGAAGAGAAGAGAAAAGAAAAGAAAAGAAAAGAAAAGAAAAGAAAAGAAAAGAAAAG
>NC_048894.1:28144183-28157101 GCF_011077185.1 Oxyura jamaicensis
AAGAAAAGAAAAGAAAAGAAAAGAAAAGAAAAGAAAAGAAAAGAAAAAGCACCATAGGAAAGTTCAGTGCATTGTCCGGAAAAGCAAGGCTTACACCTAAGGAAGGAAACTAAATGATTATGTGTACTGATAGATGCATTCCAAAATGAATATGTCTAGCTTATTATAAGTAGATATCTTTTAAGATATTAGGGAACCTTTAAGAGATATTTCCTAATCAAAACATATGGACTTTCAGTGTGTCACACATGAATCCAAAGGGAGAGGGAAGATGGGAGTAGATAAGGAGAAGCTATTTTTCCTTTTGTAATGAATGTTTATTTAGCTGTTGTTCTGGTTGTTCAAATACTGCTATCCTTCATTTCCCACATCTGGAGGTGAAAGGAGGTTGGTGAAGACAGATGAGCAGGAAAGCTCACATAGCCAGACTGATTTCTGTTATCCAAGACTTATGTTTCATCCACACTCAGAGAGAATTGGGAAGGAAAAATTAACCTTACAAAATGCTAATTGTGTCAACAGACACAAGTCAGTGAATCTCAGAATCATACTCATTACACTTGTAATGTGACCATAAAGCAAAGCAGGAGCTGATTTTCTAAGAATATTTTTAAATTCTTCTTTTGCTTCTCTTGACACTTTTTTTTGCAGCCCCGGCCTACTGTGTCACACCATCACCAGACTGAGGTGAATTGTTAATTACCCGGTTCAAGCAGTAGGGGTTCTCTCCCTTAAAAGTTCCAACATACACACCATTCCTGATGTTGTTCTATACACTGCATAAAATGGCATTAAGCATTCATTAAGCAGTAGAATCTACGTGGCCATATATCCTCTTTTCAAATATGCGTGCTCTTGCTATTTATTTATTTTTTCTTCTAAGTTAAAGTGTTTCAGTTTTCCCTTGTAGTCACACCAAAATTAGGATTTCAAAACATTTCCAGTTAATGTAGCTCCAAAAAAAAAATGAATATGAAAAATATCTTCAACATTTTAGAAAAAAAAAAAAAAAAGGAAAGAAAGAAAGAAAAAGGGAAAGAAAGGCAAAAAGAAAGGGAGAAAGGGAGAAAGGGAGGAAGAAAGGAAGAAAGGAAGAAAGAGAAAGAGAGAAAGAAAGAGAGAAAGAAAGAAAGAAAAAGAAAGAGTTGTCATAGATATATCAATTTTACTTTAAGGAAAAAATACAGAACCCTGAAACTGAGATAAAGTATCAGCAGCTTCAGTTCCACTGTAAGGTAATAAAAATAAGCGGTTCATGATGAAAATGCCACTTCTGTTGTAAGCTTAACTTAATTTCATTTTCTATTCACCATATCAAAGTTATTGTAAAGCACCAAGTGTTCTATGTACTACCTTGGAAAAAGGTAGTATCTTGAAAAGGCTTTTGCAGCCAAGAGAAGCAGTGATTTATTGTTGCTCAAGGAGATTCTCTGTCTTGTGTCAGGTAGGACTTCAGATTATAAAATCAGCTGATATCAGGAGTACCCCTCTTCAATCTATAATATTTGATAATATCTTACCATCAAACAGCAAAATACTGTACAATAACTGCTTGTGAATATTCACATGCAGTTTCCAATAAAATATGGAATTCAAATCTTATACTTCATGAGAATTTTCTGTATCCACTCTATGAATGCTTGGTGTCATTTCTTTAGTACCTCTTGTTAAAATACTCCCTTTACTGCCTTCAATTGCATGTGTGCTCTTAAATCCTTAAAACTTATTACCACATTTATTGAAAGAAGTCAAATCCTAACAAACAATTAGAAATGGAAGGCAACTGATAGGTTGCTGCTATAGCTCTAGATTTCAGTTCCCCAAACAGCCATCATTCAAACTTGTGAGACTTTCTTAGGTACAAATTCTACCAACTGGCCCCTTCAACTTTAACAACACATTTGGGGTAAATTAATTTTTCTTAAAGCTTCTTTTTCTTTCTTACGAAAAACATCTGAGACACATAAAAGGCATCTGAGAACATCTATACAGATGATTACCCAAGAGAGCCTGGTACTTTTAGTGTATATGTAATGAAATATCTGTCTCTCTTGGGTAATTATGTGTATACCAAAATGTTCACTGGTAATTGGGAAATCTGACCCACCATCTACTTAAAGTGTTGGGTTTTTGTTTGGTACATGAGGAAATTACAAGGAAAAAAAAAAGAAAAAGAAAAAAAGGAAAGGAAAGGAAAGAAAAGAAAAAAAAATATATTGGCAAGCGTTACACAGAATGTTCTTTCATCATAATTCATTGCACAAACAGAATGAAGGAAAAATACTGAAACATAAGGAGACGAGATGAAAGGAGGATTGCAAAGGAAGCCAGACTTCTAAACCGAGCTCTGTGATCTCTCTGTCTTTCTCTCTAATAGGTGTCCTCCCTGACGAGCACGTTATGTTAAGTAATAGGCATGTGGCGTTTTCTGCAGCCAGAATTCAGAGGAAGGCAGAGAAAGCACTGATCCATTAGGATGAATCAGCTTATTATATACAAATCAACTCCAACTCTCATCTCAACTTGAAGCAAACCAAAAACTTTTTTTTGAGGTCTTTATATATCTATATATAGAATACATACATCTAATTATAGAATACAAATATATATATTCTCCCCAGGCCTTACCAATGTTTCTGAAAAAGCTGTGAAAGCTAATGTCACAGTTTCTCTTCTTTTTTTTCCCCTCCTCAGGTGTCCATTTTCTATGGATCTGACTAGGGCAGAGATGTCTTCAGTCAATAGCTTCATTCGTCACAATTGACAAATGTAACAGCAATTCTGATGGGAACATTTGAGTCATAAAAGGATGTCTACAACCACTCTAGATTTATTCTGGGCTCTTTTCACAAAAATCTCATCAGTATTAATGTAGCATTAAATATAGATGTCTTCACCAGATAACAGTGATGAAAAAGTGCCTGAAGTTTTATCATAGAATCAAGGAATGGTTTGGGTTGGAAGGGACCTTAAAGATCATTTAGTTCCAACTGCCCTGCCATGGGCAGGGACACTTTCCACTAGACCAGGTTGCCCAAAGCCCAATCCAACCTGTCCCCTGCTTTTCAACTTGCCTTCCTCCTGTACTTCATCTGGTCACATTGTACTGAGGGGGGTTTAGGTCTGTCGCCTTAATGCCCACACACAGAGTCACCTCACCCTTTCAGAACATGATGGAATCTGTGGCACAGTGGTACAACTTTTCTCCTCTCTTTGTGACACCAGGTAAAAGCTTCATGCAGTATTTTATCCTCAGGCCCCACTCCTACCCACAGAGCAAGGCCAGTCTTCTGGAAACCATTGTCCAGTTTTCTCAAGGGACAACACTCATATTCCTGTAAGTCTGAAGTGTCTCCTGTATAATTACTTTTGTTGCCTGACATTTTAGTAGCCTTACTGCTATGGCTGTTGGCTTAGTCAACACTGACAGTATTGCCTAAGACACCCATTTGATGATGGTGTGAATTTTTCATCTTTGAAGGCATGAACCTTGGCAGTGATTTTAAATAAAAGTCCACCTACCATGCAGCAGTCCACTGATATCAAAGAGGAAAAACTACCCAGTAGATAATAATGTGGAATTAAGGTGTCTCTGACCCACCCAACCATATCTGGCAGTGTGAGACATATGTAAGCTTACCACATTCTGCATTTTACTTGTGGTTTTATATTGCTGCACATCAGTGTAGTTCTCAGGTGCCTTCCAGATATAATAAACCATTGTAGCACAAGGCCCTGGAGTTTCTCTGTGTTATATCTATGCTGTAAACTACAGAGGGCTAGAGTATGGGCTTGATCTTCACTGTGCAATTATTAATATTGTTTAATTGTGAGCAGACTCCCAAGTTCCATGTTGGTCTTGCTGACTTACACTCTGCAGGCAGTATTTGGACCCATTTCAAAGACAGCACAGGCCAGAGACTGTTCCAGGACAGCCGTCCTCTTTTGGTGGAAAAGGATGTGGTCCTGTATCAGGTGCTGTTCCATTTCACTGATTTCTTCAAGTCCAGAGAATGGACTATTGGGTACCGGCATCTCAGGTCCTAATTTTTTAAAATATATAAGGCTCAACTCTCATGATATAAGTAGTAAAATCTCCATCAATATTCAAGTGCCCCCCTCAGATGCTCCCTTAGAGACTGGTGAGTTTTGTAATCACCTCCGTTTCTGTCTGTGGTCACGCACAATGAAAGTTACGCAGCCTTTTCTTCAAAACCCCAAGACAGAGTCTCCTATCCCAAGTGACTACATCAGCCTCTTCAATGTACAGTGGGATCTGAATTCAGTCTGCAGGTCTGCAAGGAGCACAAACAGGTCTTTCTGGTACTTACCCTGCTTCTCACCACTAAGATATTCATGGTTCTGTGATGACTTGGATTCCCTCCATATTTTTTTTACAGCAAAAGTATATGCGGATGTTTGTAAAAAACTCCTGGCTCAGGGCCATGAACAAAAGTCTCTCTCTCTTCCTCTCTCTCTCTCACCTGGAACTGATGCATAAATCCAATTCTCTTTCATTCAGTCCATTGCTTAACTGTTCCTCAGCTCATTTCTAAAGATCCCAGCTGTGATAGTTTATTATATAAGCATCCATGTATCAGAACTAGTGAGCATTATACACATGCTGGAGCACCCAGGAATTTGCTGTTGTGTTACCATTAAGGAACACATTAAGTAAGATAGATCAGTGTTGCCAAAAACTTTTGTTATTTTATTTTCTTGAAAAAAGTATTCACAAAGGAAAAGTCTGAAAAGTGGGAATAAAAGAATCTCCAGCAATCACAGTCCAGTGCAAACATCTCTGAGTTTTTTTGTCCTGATTTTTTTTCCTTTTCTAAAGGTGTATATATGAAACAAGAAAAAGAAGACCACAGAATCCCTTAACCTGTAACTAAAGAAACACAATAAGGTATGCTGTGTGACTTATTTTTTCCTTTTTTATTTTATTTAGTTTAGTTTTAGTTTTGTTAGAGGGAAGCTCAGAGTCTGATTTTCCAAGATATATTTTGTGGCAATGTGTCTTGCACCTATCAGAAGGCAGAATCAACTCTGTTGGCTTTATTGACTTTAATTTGAGCTCCTCTTTTTACAGCAGAGATAATCTCTTCCCCATAGATCTGGCAGTAATTTCTTCTTGGTGAATAAAATTGGTGCTTTGATGAAATGAGTATTCCTTATTCTTGCAGTCTCATCAGTGCTGTCTTTATCATTACAGAAATGGTAAATCTTTTTTCAGACCGTCAGCAGTATCATTAGGTTGTATTCATTTTAAACACAGTTAAGGCAAATCTCCCATCTTTGTAACCTGAAGTCCGGTTTTTAACAGTTTGACAAGAAAATGTGTATTCTGTTTTCATAAAAATCAAGATAAATTGCAAAATTAAAGCAGTCAAAATAAACAGCTTGGAACAATACTACCAGCTACTTATTATGTAAACATGCTATGCTGTCATATTCTGAAGTATGGTCTCAGAATTGCTGCACTTTGATTCACTGATGGAAAACTATGAAGCATATTGTCATAGCTCTATCAATGGGAAAGAACACGTAGGCACTACCATGATGAGAACTTTAGCAGAGTTTTGATGGATAGAAGGGGATAGCTGGAAGAAATACGTATGGGCACAAGAAAGACATTTTTTTTCTTCCTACTCCATATTTTATTTTCAGCTTATGTGTTTCTTGTTTTGTAGGATTTTTTCTTTGGGCTTTTTTTTTGTTTTGTTTTGTTTAAGGAACAGCTATTTAAGGCAAGTGATGCAAACAAACTCTTTCTTCAGAAAGCCAACTGTATCCAGAGAGAGGGTATCCCACAATTCTGTAGCACTGTCCCTCATGTTGCATCAATTCTTCCACAAAAAAAAAAAAAAAAAAAAAAAAAAAAAAGTTGTTCCAAAGCTTTTGAGGAGGGAGAGAGGAGTGAAAGCTGCACAGCCAGAACCATGAAAACCTTCCTATGTTTAACAATGTTGTCTACAATGATTAGTAACATAAACCATCAGTGGAAAATTTGGTATTACTAACAGTACAAAATCTCATGCAGGACTGCCAGCACCAAGAGACACTTCCTACTGTAGAAAGCAGTCCCTGGGTTTTGGAGACATTTCCCTGTCCCACCGTTATTTATCTGTGAGGCTGAGAGAAAACAAGTCTGGGTCAGTAATCCAGATTATACCCTGGGGGATAAATACCCTGTGAGCACAAGCAGAGAACAGATACCACCAAAGGGAAAAAGCAAAGAAGCTCTGGATCTGTACAAGACAAAAGCTTGACTATGCAGGTTTTAAACAAAATGTTTTAAAAACAAACTTCACCAGACACATACTATGTGATATTTTGGCTAACAGATATGTCTCCTTTCTCCTTGGTGGTAGGTGAGGTTTCAGATTCACTTTAATTGCAGCTCCAATTTTCCTAAAAAGGCTTGCTTCTCACATAGCAACTGGGAGCATGTGTCCATTATTGTTGATAACAACATAACACAAACAAGATTTAGAATTCTATGGGTTCATCTCTCAACTAAGAGTACCAAAGAGTAATTCACCTAGAGAATAAACAGACAGCTGTAGTGAGAGAAATCAGCATTTCTACCATTTGGCTGTTTTGAAAGTGAACATGCTCATTCACAGAGAAATTTTCTCAAACCTGAGATAAAATTAATGATCAAAATATATAAAGATTAAGGATGCTGTTGTAGGGGTTCAAGTCTCATCTCTGAACAAGTATCAGCTAGGTCATAAACTTGTATTTTTCATAATTTAGATGATTTTCTGTATCAATCTAATTATTAGTTTCATTCCAATCCAGACCAAAAATAACTTGCAAACTATGAAAACCTCTTTCAAAATGGAAGTTTTATTTTCTTGCTATGTCTATTCACAGCAATGTTTGGGTTTGTTTCTAAGGTCTTTTTTAAAACAATAAAAATAAAAAAAATAATAATTCAAAACATGTAACTGAAGTAATCCCCCATAAAATATTGAAATTGGATCTTGTCAAAAAAGCATTTCCTGATCCTCATAGATTATTTTCAGTTAATATTTAGCACTTTCCCAAGAGCCACTAAATTCCCCACACATCATTTTCATACCATGCTTTATCTCAGAGAAGATGGAAAGTCCCAGGATTTTCATTCACTAGAAAATAAGCGAAAGGATTTGTATTCCTGACTGTAGTCCAAGATAGCACCCCTTTCTTCTACTCTGAATTTCCATTGGTACAACTAGCTCCCTGAGGTGTACACGAGGTGCGCAAAATTGAGTGGATCCAACATTCATAACTAAAACTTTTAACACCATCCACTACATTCCCCTTAGACAAACTTCTACATTCATGGATGTTCCTTGTCAAAATCATATAACAATGCTCCCCTTTACTCAAGTGGATTTGATTCCAATGCTCATTTCTGTTTCAATTTCTGCCTCCGTGTTACTAATCTCCATAATCTAATGAGCTCACAATGATTTAGTTGTAGGAAGTGGAAATGTCACAGAATGATCTTTGTTGAAAAGAAATGATTTGCGTAGGTGCAACTCATGAATCCATGTTTGTAAAATATCAGATTTAATAAGCAATGTGGATCTGAATTTTGTGTTGTATGTTTGAAAGGAAACACCTGTTGAACTGATGATAAAACAAAACAGATATTGCACTAACTTTTATTCACTATCAATTTTTCTGGAGTCAGAATTTTGCCTCACAACCTACCATATCTTTTACCTGATTTGCAAACTGCTGACTGCTTCTGCTAAAATGCTATTTTGTAGATGGCCAAGATCTCACATATCAACCCTTAGTCCACAATGGACTAAGGGTTGTTATGTGAGAAACAGCTTCTAATTCCATATCTGGAATTGACTGTGTACCAAAAAGTTTGTATCCATATATTTGATTTAAGATAAAAGACAACTGGTGAGAAATACAGAAGTTGTCATTTACCTTTGTAATTAATTATACTGGCCCTTCCCACTTACTATTCATATTATACACAAAACTATGCATAAAATAATATTTATTATTATTTTTACTTATTAATTATTCTAACCCATGCCTTCTAGGCACATACTTTCAGATTCAGATGATCTAGGTTTCAAGATAATAATATTTAAATAATATATCTTAAGCAGTGAAGAGGTAGCTTGTAAATTTCAAGTGATAATGAAAATATGGATAGGATAGATTTTTAGACCCCTTTTGTATCAAAGATATTTCTTATGTCAAAGCAACCAACCTTTGTTGCTTTCTGCTACACCACCTGTTAGATTGCCCCAGTATTTCATACTACTACTGACTTACCTGATGCCTTTTATAATTATTCTTATACATATGATTTGAAACCAAATTTTTCAATGGATATTGAAAGCTACCAACTAAGATTTTTCTAGACACTTAGAAACTGCACATAGGATTGTAATCAGAAAAATGTTCGTAAGTTTTCACAAAATCACAGAATCACAGAACTGTAGGGATTGGAAGGGACCTCAAAAGATCATCGGGTCCAACCCCCCTGCCAAAGCAGGTTCCTCAGAGCAGGCTGCCCAGGTAGGCATCCAGACGGGCCTTGAATATCTTCAGAGAAGGAGACTCCACAACCTCCTAGGCAGCCTGTTCCAGTGCTCCATCACTCTCACCATGAAGAAGTTCCTTCGCATGTCGGTGCGGAACTTCCTGTGCTCTATCTTGCGGCCATTGCTCCTTGTCCTATCCCCACAAACCACCGAGAAGAGGTTGGCTACATCCTTCTGTCTCCCACCCCTCAGTTATCTGTACACATTGATAAGATCCCCTCTCAGTCTTCTCTTCTTCAGGCTGAACAGACCCAGGTCTCTCAGCCTTTCTTCATAGGGAAGATTCTTCAGGCCTCGTACCATCTTTGTGGCCCTCCTCTGCACTCTTTCCAGGAGATCCCTGTCTTTTTTGTACCGGGGAGCCCAGAACTGGACACAGACCTCCAGGTGAGGCCTGACCAGGGCAGAGTAGAGGGGGAGGATCACCTCCCTTGACCTGCTGGCCACGCTCCTTTTAATGCATGCCAGGATCCCATTAGCCCTCTTGGCCACCAGGACACACTGCTGGCTCATGGTCAACCTGTTGTCCACCAGGACCCCCAGGTCCTTCTCCTCAGGGCTCCTCTCCAGCAGGTTGTCCCCCAGCCTGTACTGATACATGCAGTTGTTCCTTCCCAGGTGCAGGA
The DNA here is from genome assembly GCF_011077185.1 of Oxyura jamaicensis. Taxonomy (NCBI): domain Eukaryota; kingdom Metazoa; phylum Chordata; class Aves; order Anseriformes; family Anatidae; genus Oxyura; species Oxyura jamaicensis. The sequence goes on from NC_048894.1 coordinate 28,153,377, forward strand.
CTCCACTTGCTCTTATTAAACCGCATCTGGTTTCTTCCTGCCCATCTCTCCAGCTGGTCCAGGTCTCGCTGAATGGCAGCACAGCCATTGGCTGAATGGTGTGTCAGCCACTCCTCCCAGTTTTGTGTCATCGGCATACTTGCTGAGGGCAGACACTATTCCCTCATCAAGGTCGTCCATGAAGATGTTGAACAAGACCGGACCCAGCACCAACCCATGGGGAACACTGCTAGTCACAGGTCTTCAGCCAGACTTTGCTCCGCCAATCACCACCCTCTGAGCTCGGCCAATCAGCCAGTTCTCAACCCACCTCGCTGTCCACTCATTTATCCAACACTTTCTCAGCTTTGCTAGCAGGATGTCATGGGAGACAGGATCGAAAGCCTTGCTAAAGTCAAGGTAGATGACATCCACTGCTCTTCCCCCATCTACCCAGCTGGTGATGGCATAGAAGGCAACAAGGTTGGTCGAGCACGACTTTCCCTTGGTGAATCCATGCTGACTACTCCTCATAACCTTCTTCTCTTCCAGTTGCTTGGAGATGGCATCGAGAACAAGCTGCTCCAACACCTTTCCAGGGACAGAGGTGAGACTGACTGGCCTGTAGTTTCCTGGATCCTCCTTCATGCCCTTCTTGAAGACCAGAGTGACATTGGCTATCCTTCAGTCTTCAGGCACCTCACCTGTTCTCCAGGACCTTTCAAAGATGATAGAGAGCAGTACAGCGATCACCTCTGCCAGCTCCCTTAGCACATGCGGATGCATCCCATCGGGACCCATGGATTTGTGTGTGTTGAGCCCACTCAGACACTCCCGAACCACTCTCACGTCCACCAGGGGGGAGCCCTTCACTTCCCAGACCCTTTGTCCTATTGCCAGGGGCGAGGAGTCCTGGGCGAGTGTCCTTGAAGCAAAGAAAGCATTCAGTACCTCCGCATTCTCAGCGTCTTCTGTGACCAGTACCCCCCCCCCTCATTCAGCAAGGGACCCACATTATCCCTAGTCTTCCTTTTGCTGTTTACATACTTGAAAAAAACCTTCTTATCCTTTATCTCTTTGGCAAGCCTTATCTCTAGGTGGGCTTTAGCCTTCCTCGTCACATCCCTACAGGCCCTGATAACATGTCTATAATCCTCCCAAGAGGACAGGCCCTTTTTCCACATTTCATAGGCCTTCCTCTTCCTTTTGATCTTATTGATGAGCTCCTTGCTCATCCATGCAGGTTTCCTGCCCCCCTTCCCTGATTTCCTATTCTTCGGGATGCACCGATCCTGAGCATGGAAGAAGCGCTGCTTAAATGTAGCCCAGCTCTCACAAGCACCCTTGCCTTCAAGCAACCTAGCCCATGAGATACTCCCAAGCAAGTCCTGGAAGAGGTCGAAGTTGGCTCTTCAAAAGTCCAGGGTAGCAATTTTGCTTTTAGCCTTACTTCCTCTGCCTAGTTCCATCTGGAACTCCACCATCTCAAGGTCACTGCATCCCAGGCTGTCCCCAGCCTTCACATCCCTAACAAGGCCATCCCTGCTAGTAAGAACAAGGTCCAGGAGCACCCCCCGCCTTGTCGGCTCCTCCACCACCTCCGTCAGAAAATTGTCCTCAACACATTGTAGGAATCATTTGGACTGTGTGTGCCTGGTGGAGTTGCTTACCCAGCAGATGTCTGGGTAATAAGTCCCCCAGGGCAGGACCAGCACTTGTGATTGTGAGGCTGCTCGCAGCTGCTCGTAGAAGGCCTCATCGACCTCCTCCTCCTGATCTGGTGACCTGTAGTAGACCCCCACCACCGTGTCCCCCATACCAGCCCACCCCTTAATTGTCACCCACAAGCTCTCCACTTGTCCTTCACCCTCCCCCAGGTGGAGCTGGGTACACTCTAATTTCCCCCTCACGTAAAGGGCAACCCCACCCCCTCGCTTCCCCAGCCTGTCTTTCCTAAAGAGGACATAGCCCTCCATGACAGTGTTCCAGTCATGTGAGCCATCCCCCCACGTCTCAGTGATAACAACGAGATCGTGGCCCCGCAACCGAACATAGGTCTCGAGCTCATCCTGTTTATTTCCCATGCTCTGTGCATTGATGTACAGGCACTTTAGGGAAGCAGCAGGTGCAGTTACCCCTGGGGGGATGAAAGAAGAAGAAACCAGACGGGGCATCAGGAATGCTTCCTTCTCTGAGGAGCCCTCAGTCAGTCCTATGGGAGAGCTCACAGGTTTTTCCCTGTCTTCAACAGTGACAGTTCTGATGACTTTCCCCAACCCTTCTGTGTCACTTTTAGCACCCCTCCCTACCCCCATCAAACCTAGTTTAAAGCCCTGGTAGTCAGCCCAGAGAGCTTGCTCCCCAACACACTTGCACCCCACTTGCTCAGTTGGTGTCTGTCCGCAGCCCACATACCTGGCCTCTCAAAGGACGGCCCAAGGTCAAAATACCCAAATCCCTGGTCCAGACACCACCCCCTCAGCCAGTCACTTACCTGTCTGGTTCTGCTCCTTCTATCTGCATCCCAGTCACCCAGCGGGAGGACAGAGGAGAACACTACCTGCACCCCCGATCCCTTCAACAACCTCCTCAGGGATGCAAAGTCCTTTTTAATATTCCTCATTTTTCTAATAGCAACTTCCCGGGATCCAACCTGAATGACTACGAGAGGATAGTAGTTCTCCATTTTAATGAGCCATGGCAGAGCCTTCCTAACATCTCTGACACATGCCCCAGGAAGACAGCACACCTCTCTGGCTATTCTGTCTGAGCGGCAGATGGGAGCCTCAGCGCCCCTCAGCAAGGAGTCCCCGATCACCAGGACTCTCCGCTCTTTTTTTTTTGTGGCACAGGTTACATTACGTTGCTCTGTGCGGCCCTGATCCTTATGTTTTGTACTTCCCCCAGTCTTAACTCTCTTCTTGGGGTTGCTTCCTGGGTTTGGACTGCTGTCCAGACCTTCAGCCTCTCCCTCAACCTCCCTGAGAGCCTCAAATCTATTTCCCAGGGACACCGTGGGGGCAGGTGGCACCATGGGTGTCGGGGGCAGACATCTCTTTCTGCTCCGAGCTGAGACAAGGGTCCAGCCCCTTTTCTCTTGCGGACATTCTAGCCCTCTGTTCTGCATGTGTTCAACGGGGGCTGCCTCTACCCCTTGTCGGGACATAGGAGAGAGCTGCAGCAACAGCTGAGAGCAACAGCAGGGGCAGGGTGACACCTCCTGTCTGTCACCCTCAGAGACTCCCTCAGGCTGCTGATTTCTCACTGCAGCCCAGCCACCTGCTCGAGGAGTTCCTGAAGAAGGGCACACCTACACCTGTGGCAGCGCTCTCCTCCCTCCTGGCCCAGGTGGGCCTCCAGATTCTGGAGCTCCCCGCAGTCACCTGTCTGGACTGCCACTTCCCCCCTCGGGGGATCCACCTGGGTGCGACTTGAGCCCAGAGAGGCAGCATCTCCTCCGTTTGGGTTGCCGCCTCAGACCGACCGCTGCGATGGGTGCCCGCCATGGTGAGGTCTAGGTTCTCCTCCCTGCCCCGCTTGAACTGCCCCATGCCATGCCAACTGCCTGCGCTAACTGCCAAGCTGGTCCTGCTGGCGCATCCTGTTTGCGGCGCTCCTGGGTCGTGGGGCTCCCTAGGGTCTACTTTTATAGCGCCGGGGGTGGGTGGGCTGTTGTCACCCCTGGCTTCGCCCTCAGCACATCAGCACCCGCGGCGGCACAAACAAAGCTCTTGCCTGCTCGGGGG
>NC_048894.1:28157201-28171470 GCF_011077185.1 Oxyura jamaicensis
GGGGGGGCAGGGTTGCGGCCCTGTGCGGATATGTGCCACGTTACAGGGGGGGCTTGGGGTTGGCTTCGTTTGTCTCCCTGCCAGGAGCCCTCACTGCAGTCGATCCCTGCGAGGTTCCCGATCAAATGAGGAGGGTGGGGTATATTTGTGCTAGGTTTTTTTGTTTGTTTTTGGTTTTGTTTTTTTCAGAAACATTAAACAACCTCTTTATTTTACAAGTGATTAATTTCACACAATACTATGGGTGAAACACGAAGTAAAGGAAGTAGGCTTAATATTGGTAATCTGTAATAAAGATTTGGTCTTGCTATGTGTCTACATTTTCTTTCTGGTCAATGGAGAATCAAAGGTCTCCAGATGGTGAGTCACTGTCAGTATCTCAGACACATATTTTAGAACAAAACTAACTGCTGTCTGACATGTATTGCCTTAATGGTATTCAGATGCCTAACACCCAAGCAAAGCAATGAGAGCTGGGCACTTCTCAAATCTTTCCAGAACAGATCTAGAAAGACTTTGACACCTAAGAAGATGATGTGATAAAAGGGACTTTTTTTAGGTGCTTTGAAACGTGCTAAGATATTATGATACTAAAGAATGCAGAGCTTAAACAATAACTGAAATAAATGGAAATATAACAGTAACAAAACAAACAAGCATATAGCCAGTCTAGAATTCCTGTTTCCTTTTGGTTTGTTGTTGTTGTTGTTGTTTAAAATAAAATACATGTTTGGTTTTAGAGGTATAATAGCCCAGAATACCTGGATACCTGTTTGGTTTTAGAGGTATAATAGCCAAGTAAAATCTTTATATAAAAGGCCATCACTTTAAATCCTTTATTCTAGCTCCTTTATTTGAAAGTATTTGAAGGATTAATTTTTACAATGGAACTGATTTGGGTAACAGAATATTTGCCACAATTTACATATGAAAATTACAGATGCAAAGGAAAATGTTTTAAAAAATATAATTTACAGCAACTGCTGGAAAATATTTTTAAGCTTTTAAGCACTGGGAAAGTATATTAGTGGGCAAGCATGCCTCAAGTACATGTGTACATGTGTACAGCTTTAGGATCTCCACTAAAAGAGGACCTGAGGAATCCAGAGGAGGGCTGAAGATGATCAAGGGGTTGGAGCACCTCTCCTGTGAAGACAGGCTAGGGGAGCTGTGGTTGTTCAGCCTGGAGAAGAAAGGCTGCAGGGAGATCATATATATAAGGTAGGTTTATATGAAAGATTGAGGAAGAATTTTAATTGTCTTGTCCGTAGCGACAAGACAAGGGCCAATAGTTTTAACCTGAAAGAGGATTTTGATTGGAGATAAGGAAGAAACTGTTTAAGATGAAGGTAGTGAGTCACTGGAAGAGGTTCCCCAAATAAGTTGGGGTTGACACATCCTTGGGCCAATAAATAAATAAATAAATAAATAAATAAATAAATAAATAAACGATCTAAGCAGGGGTAAGTCCTCACCTGAAGAGAAAATAGACACTTTTTTTGAATGTTAGCTTTCTCATTTACTACAGTTGTATCAACCCTGATAAAATTAGATAAGAAGTAAGGAAAACATCTTCAGGGCAAAGAGATTTAAAAGGACTTCCATGTAGATTAAGAACTGCTGTACTCATGAATTAAGACACAAACAAAGCAAAAGCTAGTCTAATTTAGTTTTGAATATTTCATCTTTTTCTAATACAATTATGTACCTGAATACAATTATGTACCTTGTGCACAGCTTGCAGATATACTCAGCATAAGCAAATGTGAGGCCTTTGTAACTTTTCCAGTTCTTTTGCCCTAAATTGTTGTGTATAGTTAGTAAACACTTCTAGAAGAATGTTGAAATTAAGTAAATACTGATTGCAGTGTTTTATATTTTATTTTTAAACTATGAAAATATTTATATTAACTTTCTAGAATTTAATATTGCAATTCTTTCATACTCATATCAGTGGAATGTTTGAATGTATAACAAAATGAAAGAATAAGCTTCAAATTGGATACATAAATTGTCTGAAAATGCTGAAGTCTGATAAAGTTTAAAGCTATTCTTGTGAGAGAGGTTGCACTGAATTTGGTTATAACTTCTTATGTTTAGAAATCTATTTTTAAGGAGAAAAAATGATCTAGATATTAAACAAAAACAAAAATAAAACAAAAAAAACAGTAAGTATATTAAATATTAATTGAAAAAATGCATTAAGCATTCATGAAATAGCAATAGAAAGTAACTGATTACTTCTCTGGCTATTATTGCAATTGTTTGCTTATCCATACATTCATGGTTATGGCAATATCAGTCTGCATATTTACATCATTCCCTGCCACTGTGATACAGTAGAACTGCAGAAGCAAATGCTCATCCAAAATCTGCTTTGTCATATGCCATGGAATTATGAGTGACAAATTGTTTAAACCTCCTATCAGAAGGCATTGTAATAATAATAATAATAATAATAATAAATAAAAGCTGGTAAACTAAAAGGTAATTGTTTTCATCTAAAAACATGATTCTTAGTTGCTCTAACGTACTGGTAAAAGTTGTAAACCTGTCATGATCCATAAGGATTTCACCTGTACACCACCAGCACTTCTAGGCATAATGATAACAGAGCATTTCAGGAGTTAAAACTAACGATTTAACATGTACCTAATTTTGCCATTGTGTGGGAACAGCTGTTCACAGGCATAACAGGATCGCACTGCACATGGCAACAGTGTCTTCTTATGCCATGGCATACTAGGACATGTAATTGTGTTCACAGCTGCCAGCCTATACAGGCATGAGCTTGAACCTGTGCTACACCCTCCAGTGAGTACCACTTTGGGAGTTCTGGTTCTTCCTATAATTCAAGCCTACCTGTTAATGATACGGGGAAAGGGCAGTTCTCATTTATTTTAAGCAAGCTTTCATGCATACCCTGAGAGTGCAGACCACAGGAGGGGACAATTTAAATATGTCCGTGCACACATGCACACAAAGAAATAAAATTTCTTTTAAACATCGCCAGCTCTGGTAGGACAGAAGGGTTTTCTTGGGTTCTTGGTGATAGTTAATTGCAGGAAAGGAAGACTTAGAACATTTAATTTCCAAATGCCAGAAAACCTAGTTGCTATACAACTCAGCCGAAATGAGAGGCCCACACTGAGTCCCTGTTTTGATTTAAGCAGAACACAAATGGAGTGCTAACCAGAATCCCACTTGAGTGTCTGATCATTCAGTTATTGATTGTTATGTCTTGGATTTTTCCTTATTACACTCTTTCTGAATTTTCTGGTGAAACTCAGTTCATCTCTTCCTTATGAGCACAGCACTGAGTTATAACCTTCAAGAAAGATTTCCTAGTCACACCACTCCTTCCACCTTGCCTGGATTAGGTTTTAGACAAGTCCTTTTCATTTAGGTATTAAAGCTGCTGAAGAGCCCACAGAGCTGGATGAGGGTGCTGTCTGCAGATAGTGGAAAATAAAGCTGGGTGTTATCTCCATAGAGCTGAAACTGGAATCCATGTTAATTTTATAATCTTCCCAATTTTAATATACATAGGACTCTACAGGTAATTAAGATCAAGGTAAAGGATTAACTGCCTGGTGGGTCCTTTGAGATTCATTTGAGGAAAAGTGTCAGGGTTTATTCAAATCTTTCCACTCTGGAAACATATTTAAAACACCTTATTATTAAGTATGCATATTTGGGGCCTTCTGTATGCATGCATTCTCAGATTTGGTACACATAGAGAGCTCTCTATCATTTCAAAAAATTATAGTATTGCCTGAAATAAAAAGGATATGTTGTCCTGTGTTCCTATATCTGGTGTTTCAAATACTCCAGGAATATCAAAGCATAGCAATGTAGACATTTATCCATTGACAATAGAATAGAGGAAAAACATTCATAAATCAAACAGTTTTTATTTCAAAGACAAAAAATCCTTTATAAGGAAAGCCTAATGCCATTGCTACCATCCTTTCATAGGGTCAGGTTTATTTCAGGCTGCTTTTCTGTTTTTGTGTAAAATGTGGACATTTTCCCCTTTGGTGCTATAAAGCACTCATTTTGTATCTCCCATCAGGAGCTTCAACAGACACTAATTAACTCTCTGGAGAAAATGTTTATAAAAAATATCAAGGAATTATTAGCAATGAAGCAGATATTTTTCAAGAAAAATCCATACTTTGAGAGCTAATGTATTATTGCTAAATTGTGAAATTAACACATTGGTCAAAAATTGTAATGAGCCGGGAAACACTACTAAAAAGCTTTTTGGAAGAAGAAAAGGAGATCATCTGCACACATGTATTTATGTGTTCCCAGACTTGAATCTTTCCCTTCCACTCTACAATGTCCAAACATTGGAGAACAGTTTAAGAAAATGAGATATTTATTAAGAACTTTTAAATTTTGGCACTTACGAAGAATAAAATGATTCCTAGAAGGGGCAAGACTTTTTATTTCTAAACATGTAGTTAGACATGGATCAACCTTATCTGGACTACTTCTGTAACACAGAGAACTGGAGGCTTTCAGTGGTATATAGAAACCACCACCCTAGCAATAGCTCTGATTCAATAGAGTCTTATAATATCTTAAATATTTTTGAAAAATCTGTTACCTAAATTTATTATCAAAAACAACACTTGTATCTGGATTATTCTCTTTAACATCTGTTTTTTCTTGTCATGTGTGTTTGTTTCTTTTTTTCCTCTACATAATACTTTTATATAGGGAAATCTTTGTATATAAATTTCTTATGCTTTTTTTTTTTTTTTTTTTTTAAAAAAATGAGAAGTTTTCATAGATAACACTCAGGTCTGCTTCAAGACTGGGGTTTATAATTATTACTATTTTAAATTCTAAAACAAGACAAGTATTTGGACAGTAAAGCTCTTCAGATTTGGTTCACACTACCATCAAAACAAATGTATCAGCTTTTAAGTTTTCCCACTACTAGTTCTCAATTTCTTGATCTCCTCTTATAGTATTTCCTTTTTCCTGTTGTATCACTCTTTACGAGAAAAAAAAAAAAAATAAAGAAATACGTGTATAATATAGTATCTTTGATTGAGTTACACAAATTAGAAACTGGAAGGTATTATTTTTGAAAGCTATCTAAACTAAATATATTTTACCATTTCAACCCGTCTCAGATCATAGGCGTTTCTTGACCTAAGTGAAGAAATTTCACCTTGTGTTTGTTTTTGAGCACCAATAGCAAGAAATAAGTCCACACAACCCTTAGATCTTTATGCAGTATTCAAAATAAATAAATAAATATATAAGAATCCAGCAATGCTTAGTTTTAGTGCTTCCACTGGCTTACCTTAACAGATAGTGACCATCAGCCAATTGGGTTCCTTTGCTTTTGATTTCTGCAAGAGTTTGGTCCTTACTTTGAGCAAGGTAAATATTTCACCCCACTACATAGAAAATACATAATTAATGAGGAATATAGAAATCACATACTGAATGTATAAGAGATTATAAGCATAAATTGCTTCTTCTTACAGACCTTGCCCATTTTGTAAGATGAAATTATTATGGAATCTTTGTAACATCGTAATTTTTAGCCAAATTAGAGTCTTTTCTTGAAGGCAAAGGAAAAACTTTAGTTGCATAATGTCCAAGTACCATTTATGTCTTCAAAGATAAGAATTTACTCATTGGTCATTCAGTTCTATATATCTGTAATAACGGTTTTCCTATGACTGTTTGAGAAAGGACTGACTGAACAAATATTTTTGTAAATTAAATACTTCTGTAGGAAAAATGTATATCTATATATGAGTAAAAGAAAAGATGTATGGTATTTCTTTGCATTTTTGTTTAACCAGCTGTCTTGAATATTGTTAAAATATTTTATTTCTCAGACAATCCACCCAGATCACCCTTTCCACCTTGGGAAAGGAGCCTTGTTGTTTCTAGTCTATCCTGCATCAAGTAGGAGGGTAGGCACACAATGCCTTAACTCCCTCATTCCAAAATATTAGGTCAATTTAGTTGAAGTACAATGACATAAACAGTCTGCTGCTTCTGACTGGTTACTTGTTACTGCCTTCTGGTGGAAGAAAAAACACGTGAATAGGATTGAACTCTAGTAGTTGGAGATATCTAAAAGTTGGGTGTTACAGAGCCTACATTCTCAATGTGGTCGAAGAGGCACTGTGATAGACAGCATAGTGAAACAGTTTAGACAGCCTTAGATATTGATGTGATAGCTTTGCATTTAGCTGGATATTCTGGATCCCACATTTGAAAATGCATATGCACTTTATTCAGTAAAGCACATTTCAGCCCCATTGTCCCAGGAAAAGGAAATCAAACGCAGTCCCCACCTGCGAACCTATGTATATCCCACCTGATTCTTAGCACGTACAACTGTGAGACAAGAACAAAAAGGAGTTCATTACAGACCTAGCCTAAACTGTTAAGAATTAGTCTAATTCTAGAAAGGCTATTTTCTCCATGTGCACTAATAAAGGCAACAGGAATATGACAGAAATCTGCATTTCATATGTCCACACACCGGTGATATGAATCTCATATTAGAAGGTTAACAGCTCATCTTTAACTGTTAGGTTGCTTTCTGTTTATTAGGAAACAATAGACTTCAAAGACTGTAAAAGTCATGAAGAGTACATCTATCTTTTATGTATTAGAAACCATTACATTTTACTGCTAGTCATCTGCATTGAGCTGGAAACTTGTATTTGATTAAATAATAATATCTACAAGGATAATAATATCTACAAGGATATCTAAACTAGAAATGAAGAAAACATGAGATGAAGGGCTCATGACTTGACACTTACTCTTCCAGTTAAATTAGTAATTAATTTCCTTCAGTTGTCTGGGTTAAATGCTCTCTGTACATTGAACATTCTACATTAGGATTAGGAAGCACTTTGAAATATTCTGCCTATTACTAGAACTTCAAGAAATAGGCAATTACTGTTTCTTTTGGACAAATTCAGCAAACTCACTTTGTCACTAAAAGACATTTTTCAAGATATTAGTACAATTTCATTTGCTTTTCCCAAAAATATTAAAACTCCTTTAAATGACACAGAATTCAGGAAGAAATGAGCCTCTGCAGATGAATTCTGAATAAAAATATTAAGGATGAGGCTCAAGTAATCATCATTATGATAGACCCATTTTTCTATCAGACTTTCAAAATAAAACAGTCTGAAGCATTTGTAATGAAGGTTACAACTTTGGGGAAAAACAGTACACAAACAGATTTCTGTGTAAAAACACTCATAGTTGTTTATTGGTAAGTGGGCTTTTTTTTTTTTTTTTTTACAAAATAAAAATGCAAATGAGAAACCCTGAGCTGCATCTGTAGAGAAACAAACTAAGCCATTATTTTTTGAAACTCTTGTTGAGCAGTATTTAAAAAAAATTAAAGAAAAGAATGTGTAGGTGGTAAAGATGTATTAAGTAGCTCAACTTTCATTTTCCCTCACTTCAGGTGGTTTCAAAGTTTATTAGTTAGTTATGAATATGATGTGAACAAGTAAAGCTCTTCAAAACTGGTATGTAAAATCATTATTCATTTATGGCAAAAAAAAAAAAAAAAAAAAAAAAAAAAAAACACATCTTTGGATAAATGATCAAAGTGAAGATCCACCTAAATCAAGAAAGCTGTAGGAATTCAGGAAAAACTAGGCCCTTGAAATAAATACTAAGGCAAATATAGGAACTTCATTCAGCAAAGCATAAGCAGTCTTAAGAGCACAAAACAGTGTGAAGCTCTTTTTTTCCCCCATTCTCAGAGATAGTGTAAATTATGATTAGTCTTTGCTGATCTTATTGTTATTATTATTATTAATATATATATATATATATTTTAACTCAGTGCTACTTATTGGGTTACAGCTTGATACATCCTCACTAGATAAAGAGATGGTGGCGGCAGCTCCCCCTAGTTCCTCACATCACGGTTTTGACTGGGTTAATTTACTTCCTAGTTTCTGGTATGATGCTGTGTTTTGGATTTAGGATGAGACTAATACTGATAACACACTGACGATTTAGTCATTGCAGAGCAGTGCTTGCACAGAGTCAAGAACTTTTCAGCTTCTCACACCACCCTGCCAACCAGGAGGCTGGGGGTGCACAGAGCTGCTGGGAGGGGACAAAACCAGGACAGGTGACATAGACTGACCAAAAGAATATCCCACACCATATGGCTATATGGTTTAAAGAAGGCAGAAGGCTGGGGACATTGGGAGTGATGGCGTTTGTCTTCCCAAGAAACAATCACATATGATGAGCCCTGCTTTCTTGGAAGTGGCTGAATGCCTGCCTGCTTATGGGAAGGAGTGAATGAATTCTTTGTTTTGTTTCGCTTGTACACATGGCTTTTGCTTTACCTAGTAAACTTTTTTTATCTCAACCCATGAGTTCTTGGACCTTTACCTTTCCAGTTATCTCCCCCATCCCATCTGGGCAGAGCAAGCGAGTGGCTGTGTGGTACTGAGATGCCTGCCAGGGATTATCCACAACACCACTCAAACCTATCTTGACAGTTCATTGTATTCATGTCTTGATTTGAACATTTAAACATCTATTTCATGTTTCCCCAGGTCTGATTTCCCTTTCCAACAATCTGAAATATCCTTACATTTTTCCAAGAAGCAAAAGAAGCAATATATAGCTTTCCAAGTTATTAATTTATGATTTTTTTTTTTTTTATTCTGTATTTATTGCATGTGGATAAGTGAATAAATTGATGGGAACTAAAAAGGAAAAAAAATCCTAAACAAATGGGACTCTATGTAGGAAGAAAGATTAAATACCTTTTTTTTTTTTTTCCCTCCATCTGTAGTTAATAAAAGAGTGGGATTTGGCACTAAATCTCAAAGGGATTTGGGTTAGAACTTATTTTTTTGTGGGAATGGTTTTAAAAGGTGCTACAAACAAAAGCAAAGAGCACACTTTTCCATTATACTCTTTCTTGAACAACCTTGCATCTGACTGAGCAAGAAGTATTACTGGCAATCTTTTGACTGAACCAAGGTCTACCTTTCCATAATGTCCTTACATAAGAAAACAATTTGACTGTGCTTCATGCTTCTTCCATATCTCAGAGGCAGAACTCGCATCATACTGTACCCATGTAGATGTTGATTCTTATAACGTTCTTCTCATAAACAGAGAGCTGGAGGCTTTCACCATGAAGTCCATTGGGAGGGCAGGTATATCCCATAAACTGGAATATACTCTCACAATATGAAAGAGCTGAAAGAAACTTGAAAAATATTAGTAGGCAAAAAAAAAAAAAAATTCACCTGTAAAGATAGAATACTATTGGACATTACCTCAGAACTTTTTCATATTATTTCTAATGGTGGATAGTATGTATTTCTTCTTCAAAACTTTGGGCAAACTATGCATAATAAAATAGAATAATATTTCTGTGATGATAGGCCCATGTCATATGTTGAAAAAAAAAAAAAAAAAAAAAAAAAAAAAAAAAGTAATCTATTCCTTAATGTAAGAAATGACACATTTCAGCAGGAAAAATCTTTTTTCACAATTTGCTATCTCACTGCAATCATTCAGAGTACACGTAACTGCGCTAATATACTACTGGTAATGGAAGATAGAAAACATATCCTGTGAATTCAGATTTCACAACTACAATCTCATCTAATCTTTGAAATGCATTTTAGGAGTATTTAGAAGAGTACTGATGTTTGAGACTGTATTAATTGTTTGTATATATACATTTATAGGCTCCTATTTTCTTAACCAATGTTAAAATTATTAACGTCTGTTAAAATGAGCACAGATTATGATAGGAAACTTCATCTCAAGGAAGTCAATGACTGACTTTACAATATATGTCATCATGAAGTCTTAAATCTTAGGAAAAAGTCCTGTGAATTTAAAGTTTCTATTAAGCAAGCACAGCCAAAGAGGTATCTTGGTCCAAGATTTAAGTTATTTTGCTAAGAAGCAGGAGAAAAATACAGTTTTCAAATAAATATTTGTAAATAGCAAATAATACTGCTGCATAAAAGCCAATTTAATTGCTTCATGTACATCATTATACATATTTTGTGGTGAAGGGCGCAGGTAAAAAAAAAAAAAAAGTAAGCATAATCATTTCATAAGATGACTGATATCCCTTCTCTTACATTTGAAAGCAATAGAGCTTCTTTTACACTACATTTGAAATGGACAGAAATACATTTCCCACACCACAAATGGTCTTTAGATTTTATTTCTCTCCCTCTGAAATTTCTCCCTCTAAAACATGAGGTAACAAAAGTACTTTCACTTTAGGGACTACCATTACAAAGAAACATGACGATTGAAATTCTAATCCTAAATGAATAACCTAACTCATCAGGCTTCAAAGACATTACATAGTGCAGTAAATGTTTGTTTATATGAAGTGGAACAACTCTAAATGAGGACCACTTGAGAAGTACTATTTAAAATGAGTATATAGAATTTTAGTCAAAATCAACACATAATCACTAAAAGACATATTTTATTTTTTATTTTTTTTCCCTAAGCTGTGACCTTGCAGTAAGACTGTTAGGGAAGGTTGTTTTATTTATTTGTTTTTTTTGTTTGTTTGTTTGTTTTTGCTGACATTCTACCATTCTGAAGAAAACAGCTTAAGAAATTTCCAAACAGTTCTAGACTTCTTCCTTTCTCTGTGCCATTTATATTTTTGGGCACACATGTAAAATATGTGTATTTTTTTGGCTCATGATTCCAAAACATGAAAAAAATATTGTGGAGTAATATAACTTTTTTTTTTTTTGATCCTATCAGCAATATAAGTTATACAGAAACATTGTACTCCAGAGGTTTGAAGGATAAATCAGTAGGCTTTGCTAAGTACATGTATTCATTGCAGTTCTTGCTGTTTGTATGATATCCCTGCCCAATTTACATCCCCTTGAAATTTCTGTTACTAAGCCATCCCTAGGGCCCAAAGCTCTGATCATAACAGCTTTAATACAATCTGCCCTTTTTGCTTCTATAATTTTGCACATTCAGAAACTAAAATACAGATCCAAAAACATACATGAAATTTTCTGGAACAGTAATAATGTTGCAAATACAGATGAACACAAAATCGAAAACAATTATACCAATACTACTATATTGCTGTTATGATAATACTACTACTTTTGCTGCTTTTACAATCTTAGTCACTTCTCTTTGAAAGACAGCAAGAATTAGGAGAATTCATAAAGGTTTCAGACAAATAAAGCTAATCAAAGTTTCTTTACTGATGTTAGGTTCTGGACCAGGAACAGCTAGGAGGGCTGACATAGTGTGCTGAAAAAAATGATCCAATATGTATATTTATATGCTAGATTAGAAGGTTATAAATCAGAATTAGGTTAAAAAAAATAATTCACTTTTTTAAAGTATTGTGGAGAATCTGTGTGAAGAAATGTCTGTGGTGAGATCAGAAGGGAAAGTCAAATGCTCATGTGGCAGGGAGGCAAGTTCCCTTTGATCAGAAAGATCATTGTTGTCACCTCAACAACAATATTGAGGCAGAAAAAAAAATACTAAAAAAAAAATAATTTACTATTCAAAGAAGAGTTAGACACATATGAAGCAATTTAATTTCTCAGGTTCTTTTTTATCAGTTCTATTGACTTGTTGTGGTTTAAACAGGCAGGTGGCTCAGCACCATGCAGCTGTTCACTCACTCCCCCAGAGTGAGATGAGGGAAAGAATCAGAACAAAAAGTAAAACTCATGGGTTGAGGTAAAGACAGTTTAGTAAGACAGAAAACAAATTGATAATAATAATAAAAAAATACAAAAAACAGTGATGGACAATCTAATTGCTCACCACCAACCAACCAATGACCAGCCAGTCCCCAAGCAGCAGCTGCTCCCCATCCTCACCCCAGCTAACTCCCCCCCAGTTTTATTGCTTAGCTTGAAGCCATACGGTATGGAATATCCCTTTGGCCATTTGGGGTCACCTGTCCTGGCTGTGTCCCCTTCCAGCTCCTTGTCCACCCCCTGCCTCCTTGCTGGCAGGACAGCATGAGAAGCTGAAAAGTCCTTGGCTCTGTGCAAGCACTGCTCTGCAACAACTAAAACATCAGTGTGTTATCAGCATTATTCTCATCCTAAATCCAAAATACAGCCCCATATCAGATACTAGAAAGAAAATTAACTCTATCCCAGCTGAAACCAATACAGACACTTCTAAAAAGTCCTTAGGCAGTAATGATTGAGTGCTTGGCATTTTCAAAAACATTTTTTGAAATACATACAGAGCTGTAAAATAGCCAGAACTGTACTGGAGTTTTACCTACTTAAAGGTCAGCACTTCTTTTTCAAGCTTGTAATTTATCTTGCGTCATTTTTGATTGGTGGTGTGGACTGATTGCTTAAAGCAATCTAATTCTTTAGTAGTTTTACTAGTGTACAATGCATCTGTCAGATAAGAAGTTCAAAGTAGCTAGCAATCTTGTCCAGCCTAGTAACGCTAAAGAGTGACAAGTTGATTTAATTTGAGAACTGTGGCCAAAGAAAAAAATTATTTAATCAATTACAATGTTTAAGTTGAAACACAAATAATTAATATTGGACAAATAACTCTTGGATTTAAAAAAAACAAACAAACAAACAACAACAACAACAACAAAAAAACATAGTGCAGTAGGAAAGAGCAAGCTCAGAAATCTTTAATTCATGATTATATTTGTTTATTGGGAATAAAAGATGGCACTAAGAAAACCAAAGAAATGCTAAACAAAAGCAAATTAAAAATGCAATGGAGAAAAATGTTCTACCTCTCTAATTGAATTGTATACAACAACTTATGTATTTGTTCATTCATTATCACAGATTAAGACATTATACAAGTTATTTAAATAACTGTTGACTTCATCAAGCTAACTGCAGTAAAGATCTACCAAAAGGATTTACTTGTATAAAATATTAATTGGAATGCATTTTATTGGATTTATAAGCTCCATTTGTGGAGAATAGTAGAGAGTTCTAGAGACATAAAGACACATAGTGTACATGCAGGTTGACAGTGCAAAGGTAGGCTTTCCTTTCAAGGATATAACCAAAATTTACTTGTGCTGCATTAAAAATTAGCGTATGAAAAAATACGTCAGAGTTATGCAATAGATAAACAGAAGAGGAAGAAAGAAAGATGGGACTAAGGTGAAAATCTTTAGGACTTGGCATTCATGGTCTTGAATATGAAAGGAATGGAGACAACTCAGTTTTGTTGATTACGTTCATGTGTAAACCTGAATTCTTATTCATGTCAACTTTTAAATACCTACAAACGTCATTGTCAGTATAAAACTTTTCTCTGCCACACTGTAATAATATCTATGATGAAAGTCTAAGAAATATGCGGATATAAAAACAGAAGAATCCGATATTTTTCTCAGGCACATTTCCCAGCTCTCCTGTAACTGTCTTCAATGTCTCAATAATTTACATATTGATTAAAAAATTACTTCATTCATTAAGTCCTACTGTTAGTAGGTTTAGTAGGACATTAACTGTCCTAAAAGTAGGCCTTTCTGCAACAAATGTGGTTGCACTTCTTTAGCAGAGAGCAGAAATTATCCCAATATAATACTATTTTAAGAATATATTTTTGCAAAATACGCTTTGAACATACAACTGCCACTTCTCTGTTCTTATTGAGAAAATGGCCTACTAAAATTCCTCTGTTTTGTGGAGACACTTTATCCTAGATTTTCAGTAAAGCCTATTATATACAGGACTAGGATGAAAGTTTTTCCATTGTCCCTTTTATTGCTATTGTCCTTTAGGATTTTATAAGGAAGTCTAATATCTTATATAGATCAGACAATTCTATGTACTTAATGATTTTGCACTGTAAGCAAAATACCAAGGTTATACATGTATTCTGTAATAACAATAGATAAAGTTTAACATTGTGTAATCCAGTTACAAATAAATATTAAATGAAATCGAAAGAATTAAAGACAGTCATCAAAGAGATTCCCCAGTGAAGGCAACCACTAAAATGAGATAGAGAAAACAGATTGGAGGACAAATAAATCTGAACTGTTATTCCATACTGCTTTGAATGAGTTTACCATGGACTCAAATGTTGCACAGAGGATGTTGAGACTGACTTAAGTGTGAAAACAATTATTTTTGGGTACATATCTGATGACATACGTCAACTACAAAGTAAAGAGAAAAGAAAGAAAAGTAAAAAGAAGAGAGGGAAGGGAAGGGAAGGGAAGGGAAGGGAAGGGAAGGGAAGGGAA
>NC_048894.1:28181470-28186893 GCF_011077185.1 Oxyura jamaicensis
AAAAAAAAAAAAAAATGCATAGAAGTTCCATATTTATAAGCTTGTCGAACTTCTCTAAAATGCCTTGCAACTTCAAAATATTCTGTCTCTCTGAGGGAATATTGACATATGTCTCCCCTGTATGCAGTCTCCTCTCTTCTTAAAACTTATAGTGACATAACCTTGAGGACTTTTTCTTGTTCAGTTGAGGATGTTGGCCACTAGGTTAAAGGCAAGGGAACCAACAGATTGACTTAGACAAACGTTATGATAGGACATTATTCTTTCCTGCATAACATCTGGTAAAAATAAGTAAATAAATAAAAACATTTACCAAGGATAAAATTAAGTTATTCATGAAATAAAAAGGTGCTAGAAGACTTAATTCTGAAAAAAAAAAAAAAAAAAAAAAAAGTAAAAAAAAAGGTAACAAACGAACAACAACAACAACAACAAAAAAGGCAGAAGAAAAATGCACACAATTTAATGTAGTGATCATACCTTTAAAGTTTTCAGACAGTGGTTTTCCATAGATCTTATTTTAAAGAATTAAATGTATTGGCTTACTTGAGAATATCCAATTTAGCCTAAGGGAGAATGTGTCATAGATTGCTGCTTTCCCAGGCATTTTGTGGAATATAAATGTAATGGCAGACAGGTAAGGACAGAATAGCCATCACAGAATATCTTTAAGTTTTGAACTTGCTGAAAAGATCAAGTAGTTACTATAGGAAAATCCAAGCAACCTTAATGCACTGAGTACTGTTGCTGCAATAAAAAAGGCAAGGAGAACATTGGCTTGTATTGCTAGAGGGCATACAGTATAAATCAAAGTAGTTCATATTGTATCCATGTAAGCTATAAATTGAACATTACTCAGAATGGTGTGTATAGCACTGTTGCCATATTTTACCAAGGGTATAACTGTTCCTGACAAGAGGCTGTATATTATATTAACACATAGACTAAAGTCACATGCTAAAGTTTTATGTAATAATGAGAAATGCAGAAATAAACTTTATTAAGCTTATTTAATTAAAGACTATAAGCTAATCTTACAAGCCAGCTGTTGGCAGCAACTATGAAACATGCTGCAATGTAAACTTGCACTTTTGTTGAGTACAAGGAAGCCAACCATATTAAAAGACAGAATTCAGACTCTCAGTAGTCTTCAGTTTTATGATTCTAATGCTGGAGAAGGAAGCCCAGCTCAATAAAGAATTGCACATTAGTGCAGGTAGTGGATGTGATCACAGGCCCCAAGTGACACCCAAGCCTAACTGACAGTATAGAGCTGTACCAAGATTCCTTACAAGGTGTCTTTGGGTAGGAGACAGTTGATGAAGTGTGATATTCTAAATAATTTTACAATATTTGCACCTAATTTTTCTATGGAAATAAATCTAGTTGAGGTTTGTTTTATCTTAAAAGAAAGAAAAAAAAAAAAAAAAAGTGTAATTCTTGCTTTGAACTTGGAAACAAAGTGTAAGGAAAAGGAATATTCACTGATTTTCTGGGAGAAAGCTTCCATATACTCCCTTGCCAGTGAACATCAAGCTGTTTTGATGTCTTCTGTTTATTATGGTTTGCTCTGGGTATTTGAAACTGGAATTCACTTCTATATTATCTTATTCTGTGAAATAAATTGTTTCATTCCCCCATCCATCAAATAAAGCACACAGCACTGGATTAATTTAGATTAAGGGGAAAAAATAAAAAAATAAAAAATAAAAAAATAGAGAGAGAAAATTTTGCAAGATACAATGCTTTGACTGCCTTTCCTATAAAGGTGAGAGCAATTTTTCCAATTAAAATAGCCTGACAACTCTGTCTGGAAGGAATGCTCTGAAATTTAAGAGTGTAATATATAAAGAGATGAGTGTCATTTTATATCAACTACACATCTACACTCACCATTTTATTCTTGTTGGCTTGAGTAAGCCTGAGTGAACTGTTTCCCATTATCCATATTCATATTACCCTTTTCTCTTGAAAATCATTTAAGTATACATGTAATAGTAGAATTACATAAAATTGTAGAATTTGTAAGAAGTTTTTATAGAAAAAAAAAAAAAAAAAGGATCATAGCTCATATTTCATTCCAGGAATACTGACAACATTTTTCACTTAAATTTTTCTGTCTCAATTTATATGTTGTTAGCAATTTAACATATGTCTTTCTGATTGTATATCTTCTACATGTAAAAGCAAGACTTCTTTTAGTCCTGGTAACAGGGAAAAATAACTGTTTCTGTATCTCATTTGACCCATATCTGCATCTATCTTATATGAAAGAAAGAGATAAAGTTAACATTAGATTCATATGAAAAACAGTTAAGCATATATATACAGTAGTTATATTTGTCCTTTTCTATAGGTTCCTTTCCCAGAACTTAATTCTAATAAACTTCTGCAATATTATTGCTGCTCTTAAAATTCATATCTCTAGGAACTTTGCAAATACTAACTCAAAAGATAAGTTCCTATGGCAAGGGAACAAGCTTCTATGGCATAGGAAAAAAATCCTATGGCAAGTTCCCATGGCAAGAATTTTATCTTAAACTATGCGTACAAAATGATGACTTTACAAAAGGGCCTTTCTGCAGCCTTCCAAAAGGCATCGATTTTACACGCTGTTTTCAGTATGATATTGTAGATGATTGAAATATTCATGTAAGCCATTATAAAGAGTCCCACAACTGGGACTGCCATACTTTTCTAATCATTGTATTGAATTTAGTAATTTCTATTCTGTATAAGACTAGTGTTGCAGAGTTGATATTTTTTCAGCATAAGCTAATGTTTAAGAAAAGTAAAATTGACAGCAGATATATCACAAATACATTGTTTTATCAGGTGCAAAATCCACATATGAATTCTTCTACTACAATAATGAGGAACGTAGTCTGCTACTAAAACAGAAACCCTGAAGAACTGATTTACTTTATTGACAACAAAACTTGCTCTGACAAATTATGTTCTATTAATTTATGATTTTGAGTTGATAGTATGTAACACTAACACTTTCACTTTTATACAGGCTGTTAGTAAATTTTGAGAAGAAGAGAAGAGAAGAGAAGAGAAGAGAAGAGAAGAGAAGAGAAGAGAAGAGAAGAGAAGAGAAGAGAAAAGAAAAGAAAAGAAAAGAAAAGAAAAGAAAAGAAAAGAAAAGAAAAAAGAAAAGGGCATGCAGAAGCACAGAGAGAGGGAAAAAAATTACTCTCTAATTCCCATCAATGAGCAATGTTCAGCCACATCCTGGGAAGCAGGGCCTCACGCGTAACGGTTGTTTGGGAGGACAGGCCCTTCCACCAGGAGAGCCCCTGTTTTTATTGCTGAGTGTGGCATCATATCACATGGAATGCTCCTTTGGTTGGTGTAGGTCAGGTGCCCTGGTGATGTCCCCTCCCCATCACTTGCCCACCACCAGCCTGCTGGCTCTTTGGGGCTTGGAGGGAGTCCTGATGCGGTGCCAGTATTGTGCAGCAATAGACACAACACCGGAGTGATACCAGTGCTGTTCTAGCTACAAGTGCAGAGCACAGCACTGTATGGACTACTGCAGGGAAAATTAACTCCATCCCAGACAGAGCCAGCACATCTATGCAAATGAAAAATATCGCCCTCATATTCAGTATACCAATGTTCGGCATTTTTTCTTGGTCCTTTTAGTGTGTTAAATATTAAAAGTCACATACAGAGGACTTGGAAATTAAATAAGATAAAATTTGTAATGTTTTTATGTTTCTCCCATCCACACTATTAGAGTAATTTATTAAATGTCCTTGAGTTCACTTACTTTGTTATACAGTTAAGCTGTAATTTGTATAGTCTTAGGAAACTTCTGATTGGTACAGAGTTATTGTCAGAAAAGCAGGTACATTCTCATAATCTGTTTTCAATAAAATGCACATCAAGACAATTTCACAATGTAGCAGTTGACATAAACTGCAAACAGACATCCTTCATTTATTGTAATTATAGAAAAGTTGATATTCCTGCAAAAACAATTTTCTTGAAAAATGTATCTATTTTTGAATTTCCTTTCTCTGTAGTGTGTTAAGGCTATGTCCTTGCTATTCTGATTGCCTAACACACTACGTCAATATCTGACCAAAATCCATGTATACCTTCAAAGTAGAATTCAATCTTGCTGTAATTTGAACATGATAAACAGGGAATATAATTTTTTTGATCAATCAAATCTCAACTAATGCAACTTAAGAAGTTCAGGTGAACAGTCTCTTTTTACCATTATATAAAATATTTTCCAAGTTTTTCATGATTTATCACTGTCTGGTAGTGAGAAATGAGGTTTACAAAACACAACAATGGATTATAATTTATTAAACAAGATATATATAAGTTTAGATACTACACAAGCTGTAGATAAATTTTCAGAAATTTGAATTTGAAATTGTATTAGTTCTCTGTATAATCAGTTAGATAGCTAAGGTGAAGCTTGCTCAGCACAATGTAAGTTTAAGCTATGGATGATATGTAACCTCCAGTACAGATTCCACCTTCTATCACATCCAAATTGCTAAAATTGGGACTTCCCATATGTACATGAATCTATCCTTTGAAAATTGTTTCACCAGCCAGTTTATCATATTACAGGGTTTAAACCCTGTATATTCAGGGTATATGTAGAAGCCTGAAGAATAGAAGGCTAAAGGGAGATCTCAATGCAGTCTTTAGTTACTCATAGGAGAGCACAGAAAAGCTAGAACCATATTTTCCTAGAGGTGCACAGTAACAGGACAAGAGCTGACAGGACACAAGTTGTAACAAGGAAAATTACAGTTACAAATCTGTAATCATAACTGTGCTCAGACATCAGAGCAGATGCCTAGAAGGTGATTGAGTCTCCACCCTTTTCTAATATTTCAAAACTTAATTACACAGGACCTTGAGCTTGCTTATCCAACTGGACCTGGTTTGAGTAGAGGAGTTGGACTAGAAGACCTCCAGGGCTCCTTCCAACATACTTAATTCTGATTTTCTCATGCACTTAGCAAGGAAATGATTAGCCCTAATATTTAGATGAATGAAATAAATGAATCTAAATTGGACCTGAGACATCTAGGAGTACAGATTGAATCTGTACTCCTAGATGCTGTTAGACATTATTTTAGCAAAATTTCTGCCGTCTCACATACCTTAGATATACCCTTAGATATATACAAACCTTTTCATCAGAGTTTAACAATGTCTTCTCCCTTCCTCCTGAATCTTAGGTCTTGGTAGACACTGGGGGCACTTGGTAGTCCCCCGCCCACTTTATGGTACGCATCTATGGATTCAAAATTTTCTAAATTTTGTCCTTCAGACTGAATTTAGTCTTTCAGAGAAAAAAAAAAAAAATCTTCTATTCAATCATAGTTAAAAAGAGAAAGAAAGAGAAAGAGAAAGAGAAAGAGAAAGAGAAAGAGAAAGAGAAA
>NC_048894.1:28186903-28206949 GCF_011077185.1 Oxyura jamaicensis
AAAGAGAAAGAGAAAGAGAAAGAGAAAGAGAAAGAGAAAGAGAAAGAAAATTAAGTGGGAAAAATAGGGACAAATAATTGTTTTATTTCCACAATTTTTCATTATCACAGAATCTGTCACCTTACCACAACATCACCAATCCCAATATTCGACAGAAGGTATTGGTAATACAAAGACACAAATTAAACTTCTCAGCTAAGTTAACCTGAGAGTTCAGAGCTTGACATTCACTATGCAATGGAGAGGTACTCTATATTTGAAATGATTATCCAATGAACTACACTAAGTCCCTAGAGCGACAGGGATTTCTCCTTTTGTTTGTGTCTCTTTTGTATTACATACGGGCTGGCTTCCAAGTGCTCCTATTATTGGAAATAATGAAGATTGCCCTTATGTAAGCATGCATAGAAATTAAGTTTGTAATCATCTTTAGCTTTAAGATATTCAAGCATTTTGGCCACAGAATAATACTGCTAAAGGACAATTGAGTATTTTATGAAAAGATCAGAGAAAGACATGAAATAACAGCAACAGCTGAGCACCAGATATTTAGTTCAGCATCAACCAACTAAATTACTAAATCTGAAGAAATATCATATTGACAAATTGAAATATCATAAAATCTGCTTAGTAGTAGAAATGTCATGTGAAATTTGACCAATGGCTTGAAAGAGACTTGGAGGCCATCCTCTTTCCTTCAGGCAAGATCAACCATATGCAAACAATTTCAAACATGCCTAAGTTAAGACTAATTTTTAAAAATGTTGGTGGTCTTCCAGTCTAGTTTAGTCTTACACTTAACTACCACATATTCAGAAAATTTCAAAAAAATTATTCCGTGATTATTTGACATCCTATGCACAGAAAATATAGAGGGCAATGTGTTGTCTTCCTTTTGCCAAGTTTGTATTTCAGGGTTTACCGAGAAAAAATCTTGAAAGTAATCAGTGTCAGTTTTTGGCTTTCTAGAATGCCTAAACTATTACTTCATGGGTGAATGGTATGATTCAAAATGCTTTGGTGACCATTTTGAAGACAAAATGGATTACATTAGGCATCCATTCCATCACATTGGTGTCAGAATAAGTACAGCATTACTTTCTACTGATACAAAATAAATACTTCCTTTTGTATCACACGCTTCCCTATAGCTTATCAAGTAGTCAAAAATGAAAAGCATTTCAGATGTTCTCCAGTTTTCTTTCTTAGCCATTCCATTTGGAGTGATAAGGCAAGTTAAAACACAAATACATCTTTTATTTCAACTTTGAAAAATTTTCATCTTATGTTCTCCCCAGTTCTTTCTATGTTCTGGAAAGAGAATATATCACTTAAAAATCTGCAGAATGACATTTGATCACAGGACCAACACTGCACCTTAAAATCTCATTGCAATATATGTATATGGATGGGAGTTTTAGATATTTTGCTATGTACATCTTTAACTTTTGCTCTGATAGTTACAATGGCTATTTTTTTATCTCTGTTCAGCAACATAAAACCTGAATTTCCATTACTGTACTCAGACTTCATATACTTAAGAATTTCTTTGTAATTGAATCTTGAAGACTAAAAATACATTTGCATTTATAAAAGAGCATTTTCCGCATCCACGACTCTTTTGTCTGTTGATGACTTACTAGCTCAACTGGGCCATGTCCTACAAATGGCCACACAAGCAGACCCTTGTAGCTGCAAGAAAAATATGGAGGCCCTGTGCTGTTGGTCAAGGTTTGCGGATCCTATTCCAGAAATAAATCGTTTATTTAATATCTAATGTGCTTTGGATTAAAAATTTGATTTTGATCAATGCGGCCAGTTCACTCAATATCAAAGCCCATGCATTAATCTACTGGCATCTTACTGATTCTGACCCTTCCTCATGCTCTGTCCCTAAACAGCAAAAATTTCAGCACATCCTTTCTTACTGCTAGATTGTCTGCAGCCTACATTCAGTTTATTATGCATGCTGTATGCCTTGCTGGCTCTCAAATGAGAATCCTAATTTCAATATGAGTGTCCAGAGGCTTGAAATAGAGCATGAAAACTGAACACTGGCAAGGGTAATTTTTATGATAAAAAAGTCCATTTACCCCCTTAAGCAAACCTGATAATTTCTACTCCACTGGAATCACACTTCCATATTTCCCTATATACATTCAAGATTTTTAATAACTGCTAAGGGTTACCAAGAAGGATGCAAAACTTTAAAATGTGAAAACAATATTGGGATTGTTTTTGAATTAGTAAAATGTAAACAATTCAAACACCAATTTATGAATCATATAAATACCATATAAATATCATATAAATCCTCTGTCTTGCTGCAGAGGATACTGTGTGTGACCATGTGAGGCCATTTGCTTAATTTTAATTTTAAGAGAGAAACATGTCATAATCCTAAAGTATAGAATCATAGCATCATAGGATGGTTTGAGTTGGAAGGGACCTTAAAGATCACCCAGTTACAATCCCCCTGCCATAGGCAGGAACACCTCCCACTAGAACAGGTTGCCCAAAGCCCCATCCAACCTGGCCTTAAACGTTTCCAGGGGTGGGGCCCAGCTTCTCTGGGCAACCTGTGCTAGTGCCTCACTATCCTTATAGTGAAGAATTTCCTGCTAATATTTAATCTAAATCTATCCTCTTTTAGTTTAAGACCATTACTCCTTGTCATATCACTATACTCCCTCACAAAGAGTCCCTCCCCAGCTTTTATGTAGGCCCCTTTTAGGTACTGGAAGGCCGTTATAATGTATCCCTGGAGCCTTTTCTTCTCCAGGCTGAACCCCAACTCCCTCAGTCTGTCTTCATAGGAGAAGTGTTCCAGGCCATTGATCATCTGTATGGCCCTCCTCTGGACTCATTCTAACACTTCCATGTCCTTCTTATGCTGAAGTACCCAGAGCTGAACACAGCACTGCAGATGGGGTCTCACAACAGGTGAGCAGAGGGGGAGAATTCCCTCCCTCAACCTGCTGTCCACATTGCTCTTGATGCAGCCCTGGATATGGTGGGCTTTCTGGGCTGCAGGTACACATTGTTGGTTCATGTTGAGCTTCTTATCAATCAACACCCCCGGGTCCTTCTCCGAAGGGCTGTTCTCAATCCATTCTCCACCCAGCCTGTTCTTGGGATTTTCCCAGCCCAGATGAAGAGCCTTGCACTTGGCCTTATTGAAGATCATGGGGGGGAGGGGAGGGGAGAAAAGAAGCATTTTTGATCAGACTTTACTTCCTTCCACTGAGAACTGTGCTAGGTAAGATCTAAACAGTTTAATTTTCCTGTAGTGATTCATTAAAAACAAATACAAACAAACAAACAAAATAACCTGCTGGATTTCACCCTGTTCCCTTTCCAGTCTTACAGGCATATGAACCTATATATATTGAAATAATTAACAAAACCTGACCTGTGGTTCTTTATGCCAACTCAACATAGACTTGCATCCTTGTTCAGATCATTTAATAAAAGATAATAAACATATAATCAGTGTTACTGGACAAAGGGACTTCATCCTGAGCTTCACTGTCTATCAAAGATCTATCAACAAAAGGAATTTAAAATAGGACTCTGGATGATAAAAAATAAATAGAAACAATAAAACTAAGCAATGAATAAGCTTGAAAAGTTTTAGATTATGGAAAGTGGCTGATTGATCTTGACTTCTGATTCTCTCTCACAAAAAATAATATTACAATAAGGCACGAGTATCATCCTCAGATTTAGACTGCTGAAAGCACACAGTTACTGACTCTAAAGAAGCACAGCAATTATTTGAGCTTCTAAAGAAGCCAAGACACGTCCCATTTCAGAGAGATTATTGGCATAAATAGCACAAAAGAATGAAGGAGACTTGAGGGGAGAAGAAGTGAAAAAAATAGGGAAGAAGTTGAACAAGGAAAGATAGAAGTTGAATAGGGAAAACATCTGCAGGAAAAAGCATCTGTGGAAAAACATTTTACACCTATTGGGATATTATGGAGTCCAAGTGAGCATGTGCAAGTCAGGAGGAGTAAATGACAACAAGGGAGAGAATTACATATAAAAAAATATGTAATGGATATAACAGTGGCAAAATCAAACACAAGTACTAAATGAGAGAACTCAAGCATCTTTGC
Source organism: Oxyura jamaicensis (assembly GCF_011077185.1). Classification (NCBI taxonomy): domain Eukaryota; kingdom Metazoa; phylum Chordata; class Aves; order Anseriformes; family Anatidae; genus Oxyura; species Oxyura jamaicensis. The sequence goes on from NC_048894.1 coordinate 28,191,025, forward strand.
TCTTTTCCCTTGAGGATATGCTTTATGATACAGTCTTTTAATACATAATCACATACTGTATTTTTTCTGCACAGGACCCCTATCCCATTGAGTGAACAGAATAGATGGTGATCAATTAAAAAAGAACAGCTATTCAACATTTTGTTTTACACTCATTGTTCATTTTGTGGACTTAAGTCTTATCTACTGCACACTATTCAAAAGCTGCAATGAAGACAGAATTATTAATTTCCTCATGGGCTTTTCTCTGGCACTCAGCACTGTGATGCTTCACAAGCATTAATTTATCTTCACAAAGTGTGTTGTGATGTGAGGGGTTAGTGTTATCCCCACATTACAGATATCAAGCCAAACCAGCAAGACTGTGTGAGTAAAAGTACCTGCTTATTTGCAGTCCACACTTTAAGACCTAGGAACTGAATTCTCAAATTATATAAAGTAGCACTTGGCACATTCATAAAAATATTCCCATTGACTTCAGTTGTAGCTGAGCATGGCCAGAACTACTCACACAGAAGTCAGAAAAGGCAGAGCAGTGTGTAACTACTTCTACTACGGCACCAAAGTGGAACTTTGCAGAAGAGATGAAATTCAATTGTACAGGGCAGAGTCCAAATATGTAAGCTTTATTCTTTTTTTTTTTTTTTTTTTTCTTGTTTCATTCAGCTCCCAACCTCAGCAGTAAAAAGGTTGGTCATATGAAAAGCACCCTAGATTCACATCCCCAGCAGGTCCACTAATGCCTCTGAATAAAGCGTGAGCTCCCAAGCAAGATGTACAAAGTGGTCATTGAATCAAAGTTCATATGCAATATAATTTGGAACTACAGTTACAAGGTAATCTATAGTTCTATGACTTAAAATGCTTGCCTTGCAGCTACAACAATGATTTTTAAAGCAGAACATGTGGCTGTTTCTATGTTATTTCCTGCACTTTTAAAATTAAAAAGGAAAGAAACAGAAGTTGTGTTATGTGACATTATCACTTTGTCCTCTGGCAGAACTTGGAGATTTGCATGGTCTTTGGCTACATCTGCTCATGGCATATATGCTAGCAGTTATGGGATACCGAAGACAGAAACAGAGGAATAATTCAGATTACCAGGCTTGTTCCATGCCCCAGTCTTACTGCCTTAGCTAGCCAAGTAACAATGAGTTGACCACATACCCTCAAAACTTTATTGTCTTTGCACTGAAACAATGATTTTTTATTTTTTTTATTTTTTTTTTTTGGTCTTGATCCTAACAGGAGAGTCCTTTGTGGCCAGCCCTAGCTCAGACTTGCTCAGAGATGTCAGCCATTGCCACAAAGACTACTTCATCCCTTTAGCCTAGGACTGCAAGATGATTGCTTTTGCTGTAATTATAAGATGTTCTGAGAGGCATGACCAAACTCAGTAAGAACAGAATTTTCTTAGACTGAGAAGCTTAAATTTTCATATTTATTTACAGGCTGTTTACCAGTTTGTAAACCTGAGTCCTTACTTATAAAACTTAATGGCCATATCAAATTTTATGCAGATTGGGATCAATCAACAGGCAAAAATTCATTTAAATTATTAAAGTTGGATGAAAAATTGCTGTTGAAAAGATCTTTTTATAAGAAAATCATGCAGCTCTAACATTAGATAGTGCTTCCCATTCTGATTTTAATACACTTTCTTGAGTAAAAACAGAAGAGATTGGAGACTAATCAAATCTAAGATGCAATAAGAAAAAAAGAAGTGATGGCTTTGGGCAGTTTCCAGATTATATTGTTCGTAGGCTGTCTGTCCCATAAACAAATGCTATCCTAAATTAAGAAATTAGTGTCTAGTATCACCTGGACAGTAACATACTCTCTCCAATCAAACAGAAAAGGATCAATAATGTGGTGGCAAATTTGTGCCTTCTTTGTCCTATTATCATGTGTAAAGGAAAGGTCTCTCTAATATCCCCATGTTCTAATGGCTATTTAAATAATTATTAATTTGCTTATCTTCCTCAATTATTTCATAGTTTCAATTATAGAGAGGACAGCTTACCTCATGGTAAAGTTCTGTATGGTCTCTACTTTTCCATTTTTGTTGTGTCATAAGCCTTGATATTGTATTTTTGCTACATATTTTTTTATGGAATGGGCATCCAAGCCAGTTGTGCAATGACTACAAAATACTGACTGAAGGTATCCCCTATGAAGGCATTATCCTATTAAAGGTCCTAAAGGATCATTGCCTCCTTCCATGTTGGGAGTTTGTGTATCATTGGATTTCCTACACACCAAACAGTACTGGACAATGTACTAAAAGCATAACTGGTATTCCACAGAAGTATTCCTCATAGGAACAAGGACGGGGGGGGGAGGGGGCGAGGAAACAGGTATATTTCCATCCCTAGGTTACTGTGGAGTACACTATTTGTTATGTTAAGACAAGACCCAACAATTCAGCTTTACTAATAAAATAGAAATAATTATCAAAAAGAGTTTAATTACACGTGTCTGAATTATATAAATATTTTCATGTTCCTTGCCTTTATATAACTTTCTATGGTGTTTATTGTCCTTGTGAGAAATAGATACAGGCTGTCTGGTCTTCAAAACACCCTCTGATATTCAATAACAGAGATTTAATTCTTGGTTTGGTTTGGTAGGTTTTTAATTGAAATGAGTTATAAGTTCCTTGCTTGACCAGAGCATTGGCCTAGAACACAAAGACTGGCTTCTTTGATATAACAAAAAGATATAACAAAGATCAGCTGATATACCTCTGGTATTTCATGTCAAGCAAAGGAAAAGAAAAAAAAAAAAAAAAAAAAGGTAAAAAATTTCCCCTTTTAAAAAAAAAAAAAAAAAAAACTCTGCCGTGGAATATAAGTGGGCACCATCATTAGTATTACTTGTGCAAGGTTGTTTTAAAGCCTAAAACTGGTGCTTAAATCCAGAAGACAATAAGCTACTGTGAACTGCCAGTGTAGAAAAGTCCTTCACTTCAGGTTCATTTCCTGGATTTGTTAAGAAGCTCTGTTTGAGCTAGGCATGTTTTCAGAATTTCCTGTTGGAAAGGATAGGCAGCTCTCTATTCAGCATGCTATTTTTTGTATCTGTTTTGGATATGTACTCTACACACTTTGTAGCAATGTTTAAAAAGTGCTATAATACTTAGCAGTGTGACACCTAAGTCCTTTTGTGTATGCAGATCTTATCCATTAAAATCACATATTGCTTGAATGCATGAAGTGTGCCAACTAAAATGAATTAAAGTGATCTTCTTCTCACTTTTCTACCACTACAGAACTGCTACAGAACCACTACAGACTTACAGGCTAAAATAAACTGATTTCAGTGGAGCTATGCCTATCTGTAGTAGCTGAAAATCTGCTTATAACTCCCAAACATGGACAGACTTCAAATGAAAAACTTTTTATTCTCAAATAAACTCCATCTTAGAAATATATAGAATAAAATGATATAGTATGAACAGAATATGTTAGTCAAAACTCCACGGTAGTTAGCTTTGCAGGGTATCTGTCACTCAGAACTCCCTTCCTCAAAGGTTTCTTTATTGCAATGATTATTATCACTCTGTGGTAAAACAGCATCTAGCACAAATTCAGTGTAGCTTCTCAGCTCTGTCGTAACACAAATAATAAGACTAAAATACACACTGAACTACTAAAAGGTATACTTCAGACAAACAGTTTTTTGTCTTAAGCAGCCACTTTAAAATATTCCCCGGGGTTGTCATATAATTTTATCTGACATTTAGTTAAAGACCAAGTCTACTAAATTACCAATTTTTCCTCATCCCTTGGGTTGTTACTTAGGACATGCTTTCCTGTGTGACTTCCTGAGTTATAAATAGCCTTAAAGACTTAAACTAAATGTTTTTGTCATTGCTATTAGGCTATATAAAGATTTGCATGCTAGAGAGGCACATGCCAAAAACATTCCTCAATTCTAATTACCTCAATAGAGTAATGCTGTACTGATGCTACCAGGAAGTACTCTGAATCCTCATGACCCAAGAAATTTTGTATTCTCTTTCCTCTCCAAATTTCTTGTGCATCCATCCATGGTCATATACAGTAAAGGCAAGATTACTTTTGAGTGCACTATAATGTTTCACAAAACATTATAGAATCACAGAATGGTTTCAGTTGGAAGGGACCTTAAAGACCATCCAACCTTCCCATCATGGGCAGGTATACCTACCACTAGACCAAGCTGTTTGAAGGACCATCCAGCCTGGCCTTGAAAACTTCCTGGGATGAAGCATCCACAGCTTCTCCAGGCAACCTGTTCCAGTGCCTCACAACCCTCATGATGAAGAATTTCTTCCTTTTATCTAATCTAAATATCCCCTTTCTTAATTTACCCATTGTCTCATTACTACACTCTCTGATAAAGGGTCTCAACTCATTGCCATACATTTGAACTGAAAATCTTGTATTTTTTTCTTATTTGATCACATTTTTTCACACCTCTGTCTTACTAAACTTCACATACCAAGTTGTTCCTTTTTTATAGGATTTGAAATTGCAAATGCTTTGCTAATATGCACTCTTCCTTGCACAATATCAACATGTCATTTCTCATAGAAAATGCTGACAATCTTGTCAATCTTAAACATTCTCTCTCTCTCTGCAATACAACATAACACTCTATCACTCAGCGACAGTTGAGATAATACCCCAAATCACTCCAAATTAACCAAGGTTGCATCAGTACTTTATTGCTGAATTGATCTTACAAAAGTGGTGATAAATATGTACTGATGTAGAACTAGAATACATGTACATGTACATGTACAACTAGAATTACATGTAGTTGTACTGATGTACAACTAGAATACATGTTGGTGAATCATACTTAATACTTAAAGCATAGTTGCAGTTGGAGTTTTTTGTTGTTTTTTTTTTTTGTTTGTTTAGTGCAGTTATTGGAACACTATCTTTTTGTAAAGATTTGTCTCAGTACACTGCAACTTATACTGGGTTATATTTAATTTAATTTTATAATCATGTGTTAGGCTTAGCTTTTTCTCCTATCTCCCTCACTTAACATAAGTCTAAATCATTATTTTATTTTATTTTTTTACAATTTCCTGATTAGAATTGGTTTTATTTCCCACTAAAGTTTCAAAGCTTCTGAAGTTCATTCTCTTCAATGCAAGGCAAAAATAAACCTTTGTGCTTTTTTTGTTTGTTGTGTTTTGTTTTGTTTTGTTTTTGTTTTTCTGCAAAGATCTAGTTTCCCAGTCACCAAGAAACCCAACTGGAAACATCAGTCAATGAATCAGGAATTTGACACTAAGCTTCTCTAAATCCTTACCAGAAGTGTGCTATCATATAGTTAAAATAAAATTTATAAGAACAAAAATTAAAATCTGGAGTTTGTGCTATATATGAGCTTCATATATAGGGTCAATATCTCTTATTCTAGTGAATATTTAATTGTTTACACAAATAACAGGAACTGCACAAAGCAAGAGTGATAAAATTCCATTTGGAGTAGCCAGAAAAGCTAGATAGGATATGTCTTGGAGATGCAGCAGTTTTAATTTCTGCTTCAATCAATTAGTGGTGGGTGGTTTTTTTTCTTTGGGGGGTGGGGGGGGGTTGGTTTATTTTTTTTTTTTTACTCAAAAGAAAAAAAAATAAAAAGAAAGAAATTTAACAGCAAACGAGTAAAGGAGGCCTATTCTAAATATCGGTGTTATACTTACGAACATAAAGCAAAGTTGAAGTTCCCAAACTAAAGCAGACAGAGCAATGATTCAGCTTACAAACCTTTCAGCTACTTGCTGCAGTGTCTTATGCCAACATCAGCAGAAGTCCAGATCTATATCTTACGCATCCATCATCTTGCTGGCTGTTTTCACTAAGATCTACATGTGTTTTGATTTTGATCAGAAATTCCATCTTGAGTATAAGACACATTTTTGCAATTAATATTTTTTAAACTGATTTATCAAATCAAATACTCAAGCAAAGCTTTAATATCAATAAATTGAATGTCAAAATAATAATAATAAAAAAAAATGTCATCAAAGATTTCTAAACCAGATGTTCTTTGGTAAGCAAAGCGCTTTAAAGCACAGGAGGATCACAACAACTCATTCAGTCATTCATGCTGTGCCACAGCTCTGTATATCCTTCAAGAATGATATTTTATATTATGAGAAACATTTTCCTTCACAGAATAAACAAGGACATAAGAACTCTGATACATCTCCCCTTGAGAATACCATTCCTACTATGGAGATAAGTAGTGTCATCTTTGAAAACTGATCCATATTTCTATAATGAAAAAATATTTAGTCCTTCAGAAGGGAGGAAGGGGCAGGTTTGTTGACAGACTTTGTCCTTCCTTCAGTCCTTCCTTCAGTCCTTCCAACCTTTGCTGAATTCCCAGCTGTTGTGAGTGTCTGTAGCTGATGCCAAAAGAGAGCATGGCATAGTCTTCCAAAGTCAACAGAATGTAAGAGTACCACAAAGAAGGAAAAAAGTACATGTAATAAACATGTTGTTCTGTACTTCTCTTGACAACCATGTTTTGCTTCACAGATAAACCAGGAGATTTTGCAGGGCTAATAAAGGTTAGTTATATTAGAGGAGCTTTCCAAAGTCAGTTTGGAAAGATCATAAATCCAAGTAAATTCATGTATAACAAACTCATTGTCAGATAGATGAATCGTTAAAAGTAAAATAACCCCCCATAATTCTAATTCTACTTTGAGGTTATTTTCATTTCTATGAACTTTTTTTGGTTTAGTATGTATTGCCATGGCTCTTTTCCATAAAGTCTTTACAGACGCCTTTTAGGAATAAGTGTGTCCAGACAAAAAGGGCACATGCATAATCAGCGCAAAAAGAATTAATGAAAAAAAAATGTAATTCATTTATTATATATTACAGTGATGAGAGTGTTATAACTGTGGCTTTGTTGAAAAACAAAACATGATACAAAACATTAATCAGTATAACTGGCAATAGATAAGGTCATGATATGTTCAATTGTAAACATTTCTAGCAAGTTGCTAAAATTATCCATTTATCACAAGATAGTCCTTTTTATTATCTTGTTTTGTTTTTGTTTTTATTTTTATTTGTTTTTGTTTTTATTTGTCTTTCTTGCTCATATTACTGTCTAGTGGATATAGCCAAAGACACTCTTCTTGTTTATGTTAATTCCTTTTCCTCATTTCAGACTAAGCTGACTGTGTAGCATCAACTGAAAAACATACTCCTGAGAGTAAACCTTCTGCTGCTTGATGACCTCTTGGTCATGAATGGTTCTTGAATTCTAGAGTATTCTCATGTTCTCATAGAAATAAAGACTGTAAATTATATATCTCCTTAGATTTCTTTCCTGTGTATTTGAGCTGCAGAGCATGACTGATGCCTGCTTTGGGCCTACAAAGTCTTGCAATGTGTATTTCCCTGCAGATATAAAGTGAGCATCTCTTTTCAGATGTACAAGCATGTTTCCCCCACCATAATCATAAGGCATATTTATGTAGCCTTGAGGTGTAAGGTACAGTAGAAACATTTTTTTTTTTTTTTTTAAAGAATGAATCTCTGTAAAACATCTAGTCCAATGTACATTTCGAAACAAGGCCAACTTCAATATTATATTAGGCTGCTCAAAGCTTTGTCCAGTCAAGTATTACAAGTCTCCAAGGATGGAGAAACACAAGTCCTCTTAAGTGCCCTTGTTGAATCCTGTAAAGTTCATTCCTTATTCATTCCTTAATCTTGTCAAGGGCCATCTGGATAGCAGCCCTTCCCTTTGGAAAATCAACAGCTCTCCCTGATGTCATGTATATGCAAAGTTGCTGAACTCCTTCTCACATTCCAGATCATTACTGAAGGTGTTAAGAATTACCTGCCTGTTATCATCACCTGAGGAACACTACTAGTAATCAGCTAGCTGTCAGTCAGTCCGACTTTGAACCTTTGATCACAGTTTACTGAGTTTACTAAAATCTAGGCAGTATTTTAGATACTTTAGTCAAAGGGGTTATTGCCTGAAGGGGCATAGGACATTTTATCTCATGCAGGGAGAAGAGCATTTGAGATTGCATAAAGCTTCTTATGCCATATTTTAAGGACTGTGGGGATGTGCAAGTCTCTTCATGCAGTGCTTCTGGGACTTATTATGTGAAGTTTCCCAAAGATGGGGAAAGGAAGGAATCAATTGGATTCAGGAGGAACAAGTGAGGGAAAAGGGGATGAAAGGACTAGTCAAATACAAACAAACTATTGATCAGTATACTTGTCTGTCTAAGCCCTGCATTTCCTCACTGCAGCCTGTCCTATGTTCTCATTAAATTCTGTTTCTAACTATATTCTAATCCTCTTTTAACCATCTTGACTGCATGGGATAGAAAGCACGAAAAATATGCAATCTGATTCTGAATGTATGCCAAAATCATACGTTTCAAGTAAAAAATATGCAGTTTTCAGAGCTTTCAGAGATCATATTTTCAAGAAAAAGCCGTGACAAAAAAAAAGATAGTAAAATGATAATAAGTGTTTATAGAAGACTCTGGTTACTTAACAGATTATTCATCAATGTTCTTCTAAATGACTATCATTCTCTTTATGTATATGTTTTGTTTGGTATTCTATTTAAATTCATGAAATACTTGTTAAATAGTTGGTTAATAATGTTGATCTGATTAAATAAGACAAATCTTAACATATTCTTTTCTCCTTATAGAGAGAAAGCTTTTCAGTGTTCAGCAATTTCTGAATAAAAATGCTAAATAATTCATGAAGTATTCAAACTAATGTTTGCAAATATATTAGTAATAGTCTCTGACGTAATATACTCTCAGATATCCAATTAAGTGAATCTAGAATTCTTTGCAGCAATCCCAGTTTACCATTGGATTACAAGAGCTTTTGGACAGTGTGACTCCTTGAGCCTGTTACTTACTAATTTATCATTCACTATTAAAACAGAAGAGCTGAGGAGAATGTGTCTCTTATCAGTTTTGAATGACATAAGCACCTCTCTTTATATATGAGGTTAAGCTTTGAATTCTAAAGGATTTGTAGGTGAACTGTCTTTAAGCAGTAGATAAAGAAAATTAAAGTAATCTATGTGTAAACGAGAAAAATATTCTGAGAACATATGGAGATAAAATTGATCCAATATGCAGCCTGTATAGATAGGAGATAATGGGAAGTACTTATGTTTAATTTTTTTTTTTTTTTTCCCCATAGCTGCCTTGAGTTCTGGAAACCATTCTTTGTTTCTTGCAGCTTCTTTCTTTTATAATGAACAGTCACATTGTCAGTTTTTCAGAAAACTAGTTCTACAGTTCTAAGGCTGCTACATGAACAAAAAATCAAAGACATACAAAATCATAATATTTTCATTTGTCTGGGAATTGTAAAAGTGTCATTGAAAATACAATTGAAAACAACATTTTGCACTTTTGATGCGACATTGTGTGCTATGTTCCATGGTGAATTATCACATGAATTTGAGATTCAAGGCTAGTTTGCTCTCTGCTTATTTGCAAGCAGAATATTTAAAGTATACGGTGGGGTCTGCATTTGCAGGTAACACTGTAAATGTTTGTTATATCAAACTCCCAAGTACATACCTATCTATACCTTATGTCACAACAGCAAAGTTCATAGAATCATAGAATCATAGAATATCCTGAGTTGGAAGGGACCCTTAAGGATCATCAAGTCCAACTCTTGACACCGCACAGGTCTACCCAAAAGTTCAGACCATGTGACTAAGTGCACAGTCCAATCTCTTCTTAAATTCAGACAGGCTCGGTGCAGTGACAACTTCCCTGGGGAGCCTGTTCCAGTGTGCAACCACCCTCTCTGTGAAGAACCCTCTCCTGATGTCAAGCCTAAATTTCCCCTGCCTCAGCTTAACCCCGTTCCCGCGGGTCCTGTCACTGGTGTTAATGGAGAAAAGGTCTCCTGCCTCTCGACACCCCCTTACAAGGAAGTTGTAGACTGTGATGAGGTCTCCTCTCAGCCTCCTCTTCTCCAGGCTGAACAGGCCCAGTGACCTCAGCCGTTCTTCGTACGTCTTCCCCTCCAGGCCTTTCACCATCTTCGTAGCCCTCCTCTGGACACTCTCCAACAGTTTCATGTCCTTTTTATACTGTGGTGCCCAGAACTGCACACAGTACTCGAGGTGAGGCCACACCAGCGCAGAGTAGAGTGGGACAATCACCTCCCTTGACCTACTAGCGATGCTGTGCTTGATGCACCCCAGGACATGGTTGGCCCTCCTGGCTGCCAGGGCACACTGCTGGCTCATATTCAACTTGCTGTCTATCACGACCCCCAGATCCCTCTCTTCTAGTTCAGGGCAAGCTGACCATGGCATTTCAAATAGTCTTTCCCTGTGTGTTGTGGTTTCACACCAATGGACAGCTAAACACTACCACAGTCGCTCTCTCACTCCCACTGCTAAAAGAGGGAGAAAATATGATGAAAAAGGGCTCCAGGGTTTCGATAAGGACAGGGAGACACTCACCAATTACCGTCATGGGCAAAATACACTCAGCATAGGGAGATTTTTTGCTAACAGACTAAAACAGTGAAAAACTAAAAAGCAAACTAAAAACACCTCCCCCTTCTCCTCGCGCTCCCCCTCCCCACGTCCCCCCCCGACATTCTACCCAGTTCTGCTCCCCCCAAGTGGCGCAGGGGAATGGGAAATGGGAGCTGCGGTCAGTCCCTAACGCTTTGTCTCTGCAGCTCCTTCATGGTCACCCTTTGCCCCTGTTCCACATGGGGTCCCTCCCACGGGACGCCGACCTTCCCAAACTGATCCTGTGGGGGCTGCCCACAGCCAGCAGGTCTTCAAGAACTGCTCCGACGGGGCTCAGTGTCACGGGGTCCATCCCCCAGGAGCAAATTGCTCCAGCACAGGTCCCCCCATGGGCGGCAGCTCCCCCCAGACCCCCTGCTCCTGTGTGGGCTCCTCTCCACGGGCTGCAGCTCCGGCCTGGGGCCTGCTTCTGCAGGGGCTCTCCATGGGCCACAGCCTCCTCCAGGCCACATCCACCTGCTCCACCGGGGGCTCCTCCATGGGCTGCAGCGTGGAGATCTGCTCCATGTGGGACCCATGGGCTGCAGGGGGACAGCCTGCTCCACCAGGGGCCTCTCCGCAGGCCGCAGGGGAACTTCTGCTCCGGTGCCTGGAGTACCTGGTGAAGTACCTTCTTCTACAACCTTGATGTAGCCATTAGCCTTGTTTCTACTTACATTTTCTCACTCCTCTCTCCTAGCTGCTGTTGCACAGCATTCTTTTTTCTCTCTCTTCCTTAACTCTGCTCTTCCAGAGGCCCACCCAGTGTCTTTCCCTGGCTCGGCTCTGGCCAGAAGTGGGTCCCTTTTGGAGCCAGCTGGAGCTGGCTCTGATCTGACATGGGGCAGCTGCGGGGCTCTGGTTACAGAGGCCATCTCTGCAGCCCCTCAGCTACCAAAACCTTGCCACATAAACCAAATACATGATGCCAGTTGCTGATGGTGTCTGATTAACTATGAAAAAAAAAAAAGGGGGGGGGGGGATGTTGTGATATCCCAAATTCACAAACCTTGGAGATACCATGTCTTAGCAAGCATATAAATGCATAGAACATGACAGAATGCCATCTTACAAGAAAGCTATGGGCATTTATTTTGCTTTGAATATGAATTAAGTATGAATTAAATGCTACTTTGTGCAGTCTAATATACCTCAGGAAAAAAAAAAAAAAAAAAAAAAAAAAGCCTTTACAAAGTATCTCCATGTGCAGCGATAAAAGTTATCATTAGATGCATACTGTGTAAACATTCAGCATTCAGTTGAACGAATGGGCTTTCCCAGAAACAGAGATTACTTTCCATTTATCCCTTTCAAAAATCCATATCATGGTTCAGCATATATTAAAATAACCAGGGAATCTCTTCCAGAGAGTGCAGGACGTATAAATAATTAGCAAGCTGCAAATTTTCATAATTTCTATCCCCCCTCCCAAAAAAAAAAAAAAAAAAACTAATTTATATCCCAATATCAGCTTCCAAATGATTAAGACCAGTATCATTATGTTCACATAATTTTGAAATAGAAAGTGTTAGCTCATTATTCACTACAGACTACTTTTTGAAAATATAGAGAATACTTTTTCTACTGGGTCCGTCTTGCACTGAACACTTTGCTATAGAATTTAATTTACTTTAGATCAATAACTTCATTTTAACTTTCTCAAAGGATGAAGCTCTTTGGGCTCAGAGTTTTATTGTGGACCTGTTTCTAAAATAGTTATGTTGGACATTTGGCCACAATCCTAAGATCTCTTAGAGTCAACACAAGAATCTAGATGTAGTCTCTTTGCTGTTAACTTTCTTACTCTACAAGCAAACTAATATGATTCTGATTTATTTATATCCTATAAGAAACTTACTAAAAAGTATATGATAAGTGTGTAAGGAAAACCTGCTGTGACAGTTCTAGCTTATTTGGTTAGCATCTGTGAATAAATAAATAACTGAGCTGGTGCCACCTTTTATAGCTATTCTTTTTCTCAGCTGGATGTTAATAGATTATCTCTTTTCCCTGAGCTTTTCCTTTTTATGTGCTCTAGACCTGAATTAACAGGTTATTATTTCCTGATTTTTTTCCAGGCTGATGGTACAGTACAGTAATTGCACAAGCCAGCATACACATTTTAAGGTGTTTATTTTGGGTGTTTTCAGAGAGAAATAGACTGGACTGTGATGTGTCATTACTGTAGTGTTACTATAAATAACAGTGCAAAAATATTACTAAAAATTAACCTATAAGGGTGATGCAGACTTTAAAAAGATATTGAAGATTCCTTTACTGAAAAGTAACCATTGTTCATTGTTCCATCAGAATGCACTCTGATCTGAGCTTCAGCAGACACCAATCAGTACCTTCTAGTTACCTTTTACATTTAAAAAATTGATCAGTTTGATCTAAACAGTTGGAATTTCGCCAGAATTTTGTACAAAACATAAATCAGAACAAAATAAGCAAGACTGAGAGATCATGACAATATTGAGCCTTAAGGGCAATATGTATGTTAATTAATTTTAACTATGTTTCTAAGTCTACTTGTTTTAAGGTATCTTGTTCACCAATAAACAAAAAGATTAATAATTATCACTAGAGACAATTATTCTATGGTTGTAAATGTTGAATCAGGGCATCTCCCTTAAAATTAAGAGCAAACAAATTGTGCAGGATGAAACCAGACTCAATATAATCTTAGACCTCAGAGGTGCAAGTAGGGCTAAGTAAAAGAAACCATTCATACGAGGTTTCCCTCTGTAAGCTTCAGCAGGGCGCCAGCTTCAGGAGGATTTTGTCCCAGCATAATTTCTGCTCATTGAACCAGTAAACTGTTTACGGAGAAACTAGAAATGTGGCAGCCTTTTATTTTTAATCTTCTTTTTGTAGGGACAGGGGTAATATTGAATGAGAGAGCAAGATGAAGAGCAGATTTAGGGTGATAACATCTCAAACACTGTTGCTATTTCTACCAAATAACTGAAAGGACTGTGTTTTTATGGTAATAGGAGGAAGAAAGGATAAACCTTTAGGAATTATAACAAGTTCAGGAAAGCTGAAAATTGAGAAGATGGCGAGATGGCAGTAGGCCAGTTAGCTAAAATGAGAATATTTTATTCAGTATCCATAAGTTTCCCCGTATTCCCTTCCTCCCAGTTTGCACATATACAAGTTTCACAATGAAAAAATTACATTCACTGCAGAAGTGTTAAATGTTGATATTTATATTGACCTAATACCTCCTACAATCAATAACTAATAGGTCTACCTTTTGTACCTTTTTTTATTTATTTTTGAAGGGGGAGAGGTTTTTTTTCATTCATCTGTTTTTTTTTTGTTTCATTTTGGTCTTTAAGCATGGCTGCTATCCAGTGTTGATTAAAACAGTCCTATTACAAACAAACTGAAAGAGCATGTATACTCTTGGATTTTTTGGACTCACTACTAGCTGAGTGTAAGGGTGAGTCCTTCGACTGTGGGTTAGGTTTTAATTAATCTCAGGGCTGCATTACTTGTCCTGTGCCCTTTATAAATGTGAATTTCAAGTACTGGAGAGTTGTTTGTGACTCTACATCTGGCACACTTCGTAACAAAACAGTGCTGTGTATTAAACCCACCCACTCAGCATCACCTTGCATGTTAGCATAGTGCAAGTTAAGAATTAGCATAAAAAAGAGTGTGTCTCCAAAGTAAGAATTTACTTCAGGTTTTGTTTTATGCTAATTTGTTTTATTTTTCAAAGATTAGTTTTTTTTCTTCTTTGGAATTTTGTTGTTTATAACCTTCCTTTCTAAAATAAAATCATGGGAAAATGTTTTACAGTCTATTTGAACCTGTAAAGAAATCATCCTATCATATCAAGATCCTGCAATGAAGAGAGAATGTAAACCTCTGAGCCTCATCTACTTTGAAGTTTGCATTGCAAAGTCCAGTTCTGTTAAAGCGATAAAAGGCAGGAAGAAGAGAAGAAGCAAATAGCAAATAGCTTCATTTCTCAGTAACAGTTCGGGTTTTGTAGATGTGAACCACTCAGTAAATGTGTTCATAACAAGGCATGAAATCATTCTTCACTGAAGATGAACAATATAGGATACTTGCCAAGTACACATTTGAAAAGGAACCCTGACTCTCATTAATTCTCTTTGGGTAGCAAGTATCTTCCTTTGAAATTCTGATTGCTTTTATGCATTTGAAACTGTACCCAGATGTACTTTTATGTGAAATAAAGAATCTATATGCAAAATCAGTTTTCGTTTTAAAATATTAATCTATTAATTTTGACAAGTACTAGAGACATATAATGTAAAGCAAAAGTAACTTATTAGCAATAGACTACTGAAAGAGAAATTATATTTCACTCTTTATATTAACCCTGAATATTCCATGATTTTCTTTTCCCCTTTTTAAATGAATGGTGCATTGTAAGTGTACTGTTATTATTGGGATGCTTTTTACCAAATTAGAGTGTTATATTACACCTGAAGGCTTTGGACACTACTAGGATGTTTACTTAGACATATCTTCCATATCCTATATCAACCGTAGTAGGAACTTTCATCAACCACACTGTCTTTTTAAATTGCTGATCATCAGTTAGCTTCATTTTACCAACAATATTATTGCTCTGTTCAAATTGCGTGAAGAGTACAAATTGTGTGAAGAATTGCCTGACTAGAATTAACATAATCATTTCCTCCATTTTTATTCATATCCCAAAAGCACAATTGAAAGGAGTCATTTGGATCACTGTTAGTATGAAGAATCATATATCTAAGGTGAGACTAAGTCCATGTTTAGATATACTGAAAATGACTTTCATCTGTTGAGCAACATCTTTTGGCTTAAATGGCATACTCCATTTTAATTTCCTACTTTTTCTAGAGTTTCTGCTCTAGTAGATTTATTTTTATTTTTTTTAACTGAATGGGAAAAGACAAAAACAAGATATCCAACAGCACCAAAGAATGGAACATAAAAAATAACACATTTCTTTTCCACCTCCCTGCTCATTTTTGGAAGAAAACATTCACCAAGTATCAAATCCAATAAAACACCTCAAATATACACACCTGAATACATGCTTAGTTTAGCTTGCTTACTTTAACTTATCAGCGTTAAATTCATTGAAGGAATTCTTTTCTCTCATTAACACTATACATACACTAGGGTGTTTGTTGAACTACATACACTAGGTTGGTTGTAAATACTCTTAATTTCTTGGTGGGAAAGGAAGTAAGGCCAAATACTTCTTTCCTTTCCCTTTCCCTTTCCTTTCCCATCCCTTTCCTTTCCCTTCCCTTCCCTTCCCTTCCCTTCCCTTCCCTTCCCTTCCCTTCCCTTCCCTTCCCTTCCCTTCCCTTCCCTTCCCTTCCCTTCCCTT
>NC_048894.1:28206959-28207043 GCF_011077185.1 Oxyura jamaicensis
TTCCCTTCCCTTCCCTTCCCTTCCCTTCCCTTCCCTTCCCTTCCCTTCCCTTCCCTTCCCTTCCCTTCCCTTCCCTTCCCTACA
>NC_048894.1:28207143-28224755 GCF_011077185.1 Oxyura jamaicensis
TTCCTTTCCTTTCCTTTCCTTTCCTTTCCTTTCCTTTCCTTTCCTTTCCTTTCCTTTCCTTGCTGATGGAAATGCACTGAGTCTTTTCAAAATGTCATTGTCCTGCTGCCTACATACCCTGGAAACTATTTAACAGCGCATGGAGGAGAAAGTAATAGAATATTGGATTAATTGTTCTTGCTGTTACTCAACCATGATGAAGTCTGAAACACCTGAAGAGATGGCAGGTCCCAGTTGGATAGTACTGTAGCTTAACCAGTAACAGCTAAGGCAAGGAGCCAGAACAGACATGAGCTTACTCAAATCAGAAACATCTGAAATAGAAATAAAAGAGGAGAAGAAACAGGCTTGCAGCCAGAAACTTACTCAGAACTACTAGCAGATCTGGTGCAATCAAATCTGTTTTGTGTAAATACTTCTTTTCTTTAATCTCAACAGTCTTTCTATGCTAAAACAGCCTTGCTGAAAAATAATTAAGCTGGAATATAACAAAGTCTGCCTTCCTACTCTATTAAGGTTTTGTCAGTCTTACTTGAGAAAAATATGCATTTATTTTGATACTGCAGGAGAGAATTTGTAGTAAGAGAAACTGCTGAACAAGAAGACATGATTGATAAAGGAAAAAGGTCAGTTTCTTTATAAGTATTACTAACAGAGAAAAGAAAACTATGAAGAAAATGAACTTGTACCACATTGCAAATAAAACTAGTAAGTGAACATTTTAATATAAAGCTGTTTGTTTTTTTTTTTTTTAAAAAAAAAAAAAAAAATTATTTTAAATTTTAATTAAAGATGTTTTTTTTTTTTTTTTTTTAAAAAAAAAAAAAAAAGATATATTAAGTTTTATTTAACTATATTCTCTTTGTTATTATTTTAAGGCACAGAAATATTATAGAATCCTATTTGAGGTACTGGCCTACAACATTTGACCACACTTACAAGTGTAAAAATCAATTCTCTGCACTCTCGTTTATCTTGGTACTGATGTTAGCTGGCTCTCTAGCAGAATGACTCTTCTGGAGAGGTAGTTATTTCACTTCAGAGTGGCATTTCAGAAGACTTAAATGGTCTGAAGAGATGGCATGTGACCTTTAGGAATATTTTAGTTCTGTTTTCCTCTGAAGAAGAATTTAACCCTGTGTGGTTGGATAAGTCCCTTACTATGTTCTTGAGCATCTCAAAATAATATGACATTATCTTGTTTCAAAATTATTTACTGTCAACCATACCAAGTGTTTTTTACTGTGGATAGAAAATTAGATTAAATGCACTTATCTCCTTTTTTTTGTGAACGTTTTGAGAATATTAACTTGTTTCATTTATAATTTTGCAGGTTATTACTGGAACTTCAAGTTTTATGATTTTTTTATCACTGTTTCTAAGATAGCTGATATTTGTTTAATGAAATAAGAACAGAGATCTTGAATTCAAGAAGTTCTGATGAGTAACACTCTAGTTTAGAACAAAAAAGTAAATTAAAAATTCTTCAATACACACCAATCAAAACAATCATCAGTACTTTAGAATACCTACCCAAAAAAAGAATGACTCAGAAATAATTTCAGACCATGAAAAATGTCTTAAAGCACCTGATGACAATAGAGATCAATATCTAATTAACCCCGAGCAATGCACTATTAAAAAAATTGGCTACCTAGCAAATTATAATGGACAACAATTAAAAAAAAAAAAAAAAAAAAAAAAAAAGGAAATGCTTGACACCTATGTGTAACTGAAAGGAATATAGAAGGAATAAAAATATATAATCATACAAAAAATATGTCATTAATAACTGGATAAACAATCCATCAGAGATCTGAAAACAAGAAGAGTTAAAGAATCAAAAGTAGTGCAAAAGCTGACCACAATAATGGGAGTATTGCTAAAAATTCCTTAATCTACTTTGGCTATGCATTTTTATATGGGAGAACTGCAAACTTGCAGGGTAAAGTTAAAAGTTCTTATCTTTTCCAGAGGATTCTTGCAGGACTAATAGTTTCACTTATAAATTACATCTCACTGAATTCTCAGTGTTATCAAACTACAGTGAATTGCACAGATCAGCTCTGGTATGATAAAACATAAAGAAAGGAAATGTATCATTATGCATATGATTTAAAGGTTTTGTAGTCTAGCCCTTGCTTACTGCTATACCATTTTTAAACTACAGCCTGACAGGGCAGTTCAGACATCAGATTTTACAGAACTAATACAGGCCTGAAAGAAAGCTCAACTCCATTCACAGAAAAAAAAAAAAAAAAAAAGGCTCCTTCAGGGGCTAACTTGGGATTTTAAATCTGGTGTGCTAAGTTGTTCTCTAGAGACAACATGTGTATAAAACAACAACAACAAAAAAAAGTGTATAAAACAGGTTTCCTAAAAGAGGCAGCTATATTATATGCTAGTAGCTATGCCACACAAACATCTTTCCCCTTTCTGATTAAAGTTTGAATTAAACTAATTCAAAGTGTCTTTCCAAAGTGAGACTTTATTCTCAAGCTTCTTTCATAAGAAAACACAACACAGAACACAAATTTCCATTTTCCTAAATGGAGATAAATATCCAGTTACAAATGTAACTTAGATACTCCTGCTTACAGGAATTTACCTTAATTGGTATAGTAATGTCAGCCTTAGCTTTCAAGTTCCTTTAATTTCGTCTCCTGTTAGAAATATTTCACAGAGCCTCACACCAATATTTATAAACCCAACTGACAGTTTAAATACTTTCATGGATAGTTTTCCCATTTATTCTTGTGTCAAAACTGTCCTTTTACACTACAAATTTTCTGCCTTCTAATGAAAAATAAATAAATGAAATCCCCTCTCAGCATATGCTTTTTTAGATATAACAATTTCCATAATCTCCTTCATCTTAGCCATCTAAGTGTCTTCTTCCTCTCTCCTCAACATCGTTGTCCTATGTGAAAGGAAAGAAAAACATTTCTTCCTTTATTGCAATATCTAAATTGTCTTCAGTCTTTACTTCTTGTTATCTGTGCAATGCCTGCAATTCTTGCATCTCTATTTATATATTTCTTATTTTTCTATTTATTTAGACTGAAAAAAGCTTTTGGTCTCTGTTTTATTTGCCATAAACATATCTTTTTTTTTTCTTTTGTTGATGTTATTTCTCTACTTTTTGAATTCTAGTCTGTAGCCTTCTACGTTGATCAATTTTTTTTCATTCCTCAAAATCTCTTCTCATTGTGATTGAAGCATATGCTTATTATAAATCTCTATTTGGTAGAAAAAAATAAAATAAAAAGTGTTATGGAGTGTCAGAACATGTTAAAAGATACGTGAGAAGGTTCTTCTAAGTCACAGGAAGAAGCAGTAACCCAGTCATATTATAAAGATCAGCATTCTCTCTTACACGTGAGTGACATTTTTCTGTGGAACAGAAGTGGTTGCACTTAAAACATTTAAATTTCTGTTGAAAGTAGTCTGTGAAACCAAAAATAGAGAAGCAGAGGCATATCTTGGGACAGGGAATACTTGACATTACAAAGAACAGCCAAAAACAAAATCAGAAAAATGTGGTGGATGAGACTGCCAGCCTTAAAAATATGCTTTTAATTTATATATCTTGCAGAATGGGGACAAAATAAAATAATGATTGCACCAGGTTATGCAAAATGTTCCACTAACCAAGTAGTCAGTCTCTGGCAGTAGACAAGCTTGGTTGCCCAAGTAAGGATATAAGACTTGGTTAAGAATATATTTCCCCTTGCTTATTTCCTCCATCCCCATCACTTGCAATATATTTACTGCCTCAGTCAGTGGTATCTGATAGACTTATTAACCCTCTGTATACACTTGTTCCACATCCTTGTACAGATTCCCTTTGTAGCAATATAGACTTCTGTCATTTACAGCAGAGTCTGGTATATTCTCTATCTTAAACACACATAACTTAACTTGACCCTGCCCTTAACCCCTGCCATGATATCTGAGTTCACTTTGAATCTGAAATTCTGAGCCAAGAGACTTGCCAAGCACCCTAAAAAATGGTGAAGCAGTGCCTAGTTTTCTGACAGTTTGTCCTCAGGGCATTACTTCATCCATGTTGCTGGTTGACAGGCTACGACCCTTATGCCTTGACATGAAAATAATTGATTTTGGAACAGATGTGCTCTGCTAACACTCTGCTAATGCTCCTCTATTAGCCATGGTAGAATTCACCAAATGCATGTTTTTCTACAGAACAAAAGTGCATTTACTCCACATGCACCACAGCACAGAGCTTCAAAGACCGTTGATGCTTCACACAACTTAGCAGGGGATTATAAAGTGTCTTGCCCAGCCCGTATCCTCCATTCATTTTGCCAGCTTCTCAGGGTTATTAAATACCTAAACTTTACTACAGCGATAAGGCTACATCAGTTAATGGTGAACATTTCCTACGTCTTGAGGAAGACTTGTTCATAGTTCATTCAGGCTGGATGTTTGGGAGAACTTTTGTCCATTTATCAGTAAACTTATTGTCATTATCTTAAGCCACGATGAAATAGAAACAAGTCCTAAAGAACTGTAAAGAAAATGATTAAAAATCTCAGGTGGTGCAGTCTTAGCAAGCACTTTGTTAAGATGTCTGACACTAAAATGAGTAGTAGTCTGCTGTAACTCACTGTCACATGCTGCCTTATACATTGCACATTTATTTCAGATACAAGGGCATCAGCAGTATGGCTTGTCTCCACACCCTCCCCCCCTCTACCCCCCCTTTTTTTTAATGATCCTAAATTATGTTGAAATGTCATGTAGGCAAAGTTTCCTTTTTTTAATTTCTTTTTGTTATCCATATAGAAGGGCTCCCATGAAGCAGACAAGCATAGTTCACTAAATTGGAAAATCCTTATCAGTTTAACCAAAGCTCGAGTCTTTATCTATTAGCGAGGCATGAAAGCCATAATCTGTCAGTGGAGTTTCTGGCATTATAGTCACTATCTCAGTAGCTCTATGTCAGTTCACTTTTTCCAGGTATTTTAAGCTTTGTAAGGTTAGAGTTAACATGGTCATCGTAGCATTTCTTCAGATAAAAGTATATGAATTTTCCTATTCTTAGTCACTTTACTAACTCAAATGAAATATCAGAACTGCACAATATTTACCAGACACCAGCTATGTCTTAGATTTCTGACCTGCAAAAGAATTCTCCAATTCCAAATGCCAGTCCTTGAAGTTGGCAGAAGCCAGTAACATAAAATTATTTTCAATGGAAAAAAATAAGTATCTTATTTGTAAGCATTGAGTCATGACTGTGTTACCCTAACCTTGGGAGTATGGTGATTCTTTTGGTGGAAACATT
This sequence comes from Oxyura jamaicensis, assembly GCF_011077185.1. NCBI lineage: Eukaryota > Metazoa > Chordata > Aves > Anseriformes > Anatidae > Oxyura > Oxyura jamaicensis. Next base: position 28,212,455 of record NC_048894.1, read on the forward strand.
TAAGGCAGGAGCCCAGAAAATCAGTTCAGCACACTTAATGTATTTAATGCTTAGTTAGCCTAAATGCCTTTGTATCTAAATTCCTTAATGTATTGGGTTTACATGGCAAGGTTTTGGTAACTGGGGGCTGCAGGAGTAGCCTCTCTGAGGAAAATCCAGCAGCTGCCCCATGTTAGATAAGAGCCAGCTCCAGACGCCTCCAAACGGAAGCAGCGCTGACCAGAGCCTAGCCAATGAGTGACACTGGGTGGGCCTCTGGAAGAGCAGAGTTAAGGAAGGGGGAAAAAAAAACTGCTGAGCAACAGCAGCTAGGAGAGAGGATAGTGAACCAGCCCTGCAGCCCCCAAAGTCAGTGCAGCAGGAGGGCAGGAGGTGCTCCAGGCACGCAGCAGCAGTTCCCCTGTGGCCTGTGGAGAGGCCCCTGGTGGAGCAGGCTGTCCCCCTGCAGCCCATGGGTCCCACATGGAGCAGATCTCCACGCTGCAGCCCATGGAGGAGCCCCCGGTGCAGCAGGTGGATGTGGCCTGGAGGAGGCTGTGGCCCATGAAGAGCCCCCGCAGGAGCAGGCCCCAGGCCGAAGCTGCATCCCGTGGAGAGGAGCCCACACAGGAGCAGGGGGTCTAGGGGGAGCTGCTGCCCGTGGGGGACCCGTGCTGGAGCAGTTTGCTGCTGGGGGATGGACCTTGTGGTAGCACTGCTCCATGTTGAAGCAGTTCTTGAAGACCTGCTGGCTGTGGGCAGCCCCCACAGGATCAGTTTGGGAAGGTCGGCATCCCATGGGAGGGACCCCACGTGGAGCAGGGGCAGAGAGTGACCATGAAGGAGCTGCGGAGACAAAGCATTAGGGACTGACCGCAGCACCTATTACTGCATTCCCCTGGGCTGCTCGAGGGGAGGAGGCAGAAGAGGATGGATGGGGGAGAAAGTTTTTGTTTGTTTGTTTCTTTCTTACTGCTCTATCTTGTTAGTCATAGGTAATAAATATTATTAATCTCCATATGCTGAGTCTGTTTTGCCCATGACAATAATTGTTGAGTGATCTCCCTGTCCTTATCTCATCCCTTGAGCTCTCTTCATCATATTTACTCCCCCTTTCTCTTTGAGAAGGGGGACAGAGCGAGAGGTTTTGGTGGAGCTCAGCTGCCCAGCTGGGTTAAACCACCATGCTTAGATAACCTAAAAGTTTTCCTAACTCTTAAACTTAGGCACTCGGCATCCTTATTAATATCCTCCTGGAGAATTATGTACCCATGTCCTAAATTACTCCATTGCCATCCAGAGTTTAGTTGGTGGAGAAGGCAGTACCTATGTTTGTCTAACAGCCCAAGGTTTTCTCATCAGCCATGACTCTGGTCTGAGAGACAGGCCCTCCTCAGAGGGAAACTGGAGGAGGATGCACAATATTTTCTCATCCTGTTGAAGCTGGCAGCAGTAAAAAAAAATAAAAATAAAAATAAAAATAAATAAAAAATAAAATAAAATAAAATAAAAAGTCATAAAAAGTCAGATGACGACTAAGCAAGCAAAATGAAGACAATAGTCAGGGGAAGAGGTATGGGGCTAAGGTCCAGATCTGTGGCCTGCTTCCAGGATTTGGTCTTTCTTTTCCTCCAGTGACTGTGTGTTCACAATTTTGGCATTACTTAATACCTGTTCACAGCACTTACTTGCTTCTACCTCCCATGGTCTAACTACTTACACTAAACTATAGTAAACACATGAGTTTGCACATCATTATTACTAGCAGGTTTCTTTATATCTTCAAAAATCACCTCACACCTCAGAAAGCATTATTCCGGAGATGACCACATAATACAACATAAAACAGGAATAACAGAAACTGAATTAAAAAAAATAATAATAATAATAAAAGGTTCTGATGCAGGAAATAATCATAAGAAATGCCCACTGAGGTAATGAAGACTAATACTAAATATTCTTAGCTGAAGTCAATGACACAACTTAATTCACTACAAACAGGCCTAGTTGGGTAAGGGTCAGAGTGAATAAACACATTCACATTGCCCCCATCAGTATCATTGTAATCTATCCCTATTAAATTATTCTTTTCAGTGCAACAGGACAGCTTTTCAGTGGGGAAAACCAATAAATTCTGGCAGTTTTAATCTTTTTGTTTGTTTGTTTGTTTGTTAGAAATTACAGTCCACTTACCACTTTTTCTTATGCTCTTTCCTGTTTTTTTTACAATTTTAGAAATGATTTTCTGGTATTGTTCACAGGACTCTATGCATTGTTCTACTGTAGACCTTGTCTCCCTAAAGCCATTCACTCTTCCTCCTTCTGGTGCCATAAATTGTTGTCTATCTATATCCAATTTGTTGTTCTTCAATACTCTTTCATCACAATTGATTTCCAAACATCTCCTCTTCATTAAACAGCAATATTTCAGATTATTGTGCCTTCACTGTATGACAGTAGTTTACCTTTTTCTTCCCATGCAGAATTTTTTGTAATTTCCCTCCTGTATTTCTGATGGATCGAGATCTCTTCATATTAAGTTTGCGCGCTCACCAGTAACACTTCTCAATTCAGTATCTTCTGTGATTTTAATTGATTGTCTATGTCTTCTTCATGATCATCAGAATAGTTTTATTATAATGAAAATCTTATTAAGTTTAAATCTAAGATAAAATATTTCTTGTTTGTCAACATTTATCAATGTGTTTCCTATCTAAGAAGAAGTTCATCACCAAATATACCCTTGAAAAACCTAAACCCATGATAAACCCTATGTATGCCTACTTTACTGAAAAATATAGACTTAGGCATTTTTGCACAAGCAATTTACCCACACAACTAAACTTCTGTAGAAATAATACTAACTTTTTTGGTTGTAGAAAGAGAGATTTTTTTTTTTTTCATAACTCACATAGGTAAATTATATGAAGCCAGATTGCAAGAGCTGATAAAAGTCATTAGCACTTTGTATTGCCTCTGCTAATTCTGTTTATTGTAACCACATATTTTTAAGCACAAATAATTCTGAAAACTCTGGCTAACTGAAATGACCAGAATAATGGTAGAGTCAATAGTGTAAGTGAAATAATTGCTCAATTTAGCATGTATTTCTACTTCAACTTCTCAATCAATATCTGTGATTTTTTTAAAGCATCTACTTTGTAATAAACACAGAAGTAAGGTCCTATGAGGGATGTGTAGATTTCCATTATTAGGGGTTGCTGAGAAATCTTTTACTTGTTCCATAATACTGAAATTATTTGTAATCTTTCAGCTGTTAATTGTAGTTCAGAGAAAAAGACTAAAAAGAACCTCAGGGACTATGCTCAGAAGCTTGCAGCATTCAGTAGGTATGGACTTGCCTTAACTATCAGCTCAACTTGGCTTAGGTATTGGAGTGAATTCATTTAATCCAAAAGTCTAAATGCTAGATTTTCTTCTTAGAGGAGAAAGAAAGAGGAAATGTCCAGGGGGCAGTTTAGGTCACTTCTCTGGAGACAGATTCAGCTCCCTGTGAAGATGCCTATTTCTTTCCATAGACTACAGAGGACGGCAGGAAAGATGGCTTAGACCAAATGACCAGCTTGGCAAATTTTATTTAGGAGAGAGGACACACAGTCGAGGTATAGACAGGGACTGAGAATCACCTCTGTATGTCCTGTCCCATTAGCCCTTTACTCCAACAGTAATTACATTGACATTGTATTGGTACTTGTCAGAATGAGTGAGAACATCTGAATTTGGGCTGCAATTTTTACAAATTACTGCAGAGAAGTCCTTGGGAAAGCTCTGATTTTCTACGGGTCAGTGGCAATTCTTGCCTGATCCTTCCAGAGGCAATGCAGAGCTAAGCTGTCCATAACCTTATGCTGTGTCTAAACAGCACATTTCAGCCCCTGGGTAATAACAATAGCAGATGCTTATTATATTTAATTATTAACCATCAGCTCTTTGAACTTATCACCTTAGTCTCTCAGCACCTGCATGATGGATGGCAAAATTCCCATAATTTCAGGTTCCATCAGTCAGTAAGTAAAAGGTGAGCATCTGCTAGTGCTCACCAGTCCCTCAGGATATATACAAGTATCATTATGGTTGTTCCTTAAGGTGTTTTACACGAAATGAGTTAGGGTGAAAAAGGCATGCTAGGTTATTTTACACATATACAATGTCAGAGTATTTATTGCCCTGCATATGGCAACTTTTAAATATAAATAGATAATAACAGTAGATCATTTATTATTACATTTAATATTTACGCAGTGACATAAATTTACATGTCCTTTTAAATGCTTTTGCATTTTAGACTGGCTCAAAACCTGAGGTACTGCATCCTGGTTTAAGAAAGAGAAAGGAAGGAAAGGTAGGGAACCAGTGTGGAAGCTGTACTCTACCCTCCTTTTTACAGGAGGGTACCTTCTACATTTAGAGTTATGCCCACACCACACAGTGAAGAAAATCCTATTTGAAAGTGGAAACAAACAAGCCAGGTTCTCACAATGCCATACAAAAGCTGGTAAATTCTGCTCAGGGCACTGCTTTCTAAACAAAACATGGACTGCCTTCAGGAGTTGGGCTGCTAATATGCCTGTATGAGCATCTAACACACAACACCACTTCACTGCATTTATCTCTCCAGGTTGGAATGCCAGTAACCTCCTCTCCTGTACCACAAAGAAGAGTTTGGAAGGAACTTAGAGCAGCAGCCAAAGAGCTTCTCCCAGCTCAGCCACAGAGGAAAGTTGGTTCTTATGTGCAATGCATTAGCAACTTTATCATTTAAAATCTGAGTTTCTTGCAAAACACTTTTTATAAAGTAGGCCAGAATAATGAAGCAGTTAGCATCAGTGTCTTCTGGGATGCTTTCAAGCGGTTACCGCCATGTTCTCTCCTAAGGCTACCCCCCTAAAGAGAAGGTATTGCTTCTGGGAGAATATCATATTCCCTTGCCTCATGCATGATGTGAAAATTATCTGGAAAGTCACATTTGTTATGTCTCACAGGACTCAGTAATGAAGCTTGGAATTCTTGTGACTGGTGAAAATGTCAATGTAATGGCATACTGATATGCCAAAGATGTGTTCCCAGAATTTGCTGATTTGTGAGGAGTCTCCCATCATGTTAAAATAGGAATAAAAGTGTCACTTAAAATTTGAACAGTAATCCTTGAATATTCCACATAAGTCATTGTAGGGTACAGAACAGAACTGTGCAGTCTATTCCCATCACAGAGATGGTATTCATGCATGTACAAACACACACAGAGATCAAAACTGAAAGTAAACTACTGGTATAAAAAAGTGCAATATTAGGAAAACAATTCACCAGACTTGTTCCTCTTACAGTAAGGGTGTAAATGCATACAACCTCTATGACTGTCTACCAGATATGCAGATATGTACAATCCATATTGAAACTGGCATTATTAGCAAAGAACAAGTTTTAACTAGAAGTTTGAATATGTAGGTTGGTAAACATATGGATATTCATGGAACATCTGACTTTTATATCCAGAAACATATGAAAAAATATTTTTACTATGTGTTAATTTGCAATCATTTTAAGTTATACAACTGTTCATTTTGTGATTTTTTTATATCCACTCTAACCAAAATGTTAAAAATTCACCAAATGAGGAGACAGTGTACATGTTTCTTCAACTGTTGAGATATTTGGAAGACAGTTAATAAAATAACCTAGGTAAGGACCTTTTTCAAAGAGGATAAAAGGACTTCTCTGTGTTTGTGGGACTCACTTTCCCTGTTGCTATTCTTTGTTTGTTTGTCTGTTGTTTGTTTGTTTTGTGCCAGTTTTTTTCCTGTAATTTCAGAAACAAATGACTCCCAAGTGTAGTCCCCATCTGCCATTGAGGGACACCTGAATGAGGCAGACACCCTTTTGCAGAATACCCTCCATGAGGTTCCCTGACTGCGAAATTTCTGTTCTGTGCATTGTTAAATGCAAATTTCTACATCTCTCATAAGTTTTTTACTCCATCTGCTGAAAGAGAAAAAGAGGATGCTTGAAAGCCACTGGTAGTGTTTTTAGAAGGTGCCTAATAGTTACAGATCAATTGACTATATGGCAGTATTTCAGGTTATGACATAGTCTTTCGTTGTGGTTTAACCCAGCAGGCAGCTAAGCACCACACAGCCATTCGCTCACCCTCACTGGGATAGGGGAGAGAAGAAACAAAAAAAGTAAAAGCTTGTGTGTTGAAATGAGGACAGTTTAAGAGGACATAAAAGGAAGATAAATATAATAATAATAATGATAATAGTAATAATATGTACAAAGCAAGTGATGTACAATGCAATTGCTCACCACCTGCTGACCAATGTCCAGCCTGTTCCTGAGCAGTGGTTCCCCGCACACCCCGGCCAGCCACCCCATAGAGTTGTTTAGCATAATACCACATGGTATGGAACATCCCTTCAGCCAGTCTGGATCACCTGTCCTGGCTGTATTCCCTCCCAGATCCATATGCACCCCTAACCTCCTCACTGGTAGGACAGCACAGGAAGTTGAAAAGTCCCTGACTTCATGTACTTCTCTGCAACAACTAAAACATCGGTATGTTATTAATGTTATTCTCATCCTAAGCCCAAAATACAGCACCATACCAGCTACTATGAGGAAAATTAACTCTGTCCTAGACAAAACCAGAACATCTTTCAAAAGTAATTTGAAGTAATTTGACATTTAAAAAACCCTGACAAAAAAAAAAAAAACCTGACAAATATCTATGTAAAAAAGCCATCCAGATTTTAATTAATTTTATTTAAAACAGTAGCAGTAATACCAATATTTCATTCATATCCATCTTGATCAGTTTGATATCATAAAATCAAAAGAGAAAAAATGTTTTCTTCTTTAGTATTTGTCTTGTTTGTACAAGAAGCTGAATGCAAGAGTTTGTGTTTGTATTCTATAACATGGCCCATACATTTTAAAATCCCAAATCTGGGAGCTTTCAGAACATTCCAATTTTCTTATTTTAATTTTCCTGTGTTGCTAGTTCTCCGAGGATCCCCAAGCCATACAAATGTAATTTCAAAATAAGTGACAGTAAATCTAAATTTTTTCCACACTAGAGTTTATGCTGGTAGATAAAGGAGACTATCCAAGGGTATATAGATAGATTTGCAGCCCAAAATTTAATGGACTTTTTACAGTGTCTGACTGCATGATTTAAAAGTATCGTTTTTTTCCAGCAGTTTTTCTACCCATCTTTCCCTGCTAATGCTTAGTCAGAGAGTTCAGAGTTTTTAATTGAAAATGGAGTGACAAGTCTTTACAGCTTGATTGAAAATGAAGAGTCAATGAGAAGACATCCATTGACTTCACTCAGCTTTAGAAGTTCTATCAAAATCTTGATGTGTATTCAACATATATTTATTGACATCATTTAAAATTCCTTCCCATCTCCTGTTATCACAGAGTCTTATCTATAGAAATGGAGAGCTTCAGCTGTTCTTGCCTAAGAAACTAATCTTATTTTCCCTTGGTTTTTGCTAATTGTATTTTTAGAAAAGTAATTACATTATGGCAAGAAACATTTGCCTTTATTAAAAATAAAATCTCTTAGACTTATTAAAAGTAGGACCACAGCGTAGAGCACTACCTGGTCCCTGGTACAAGAGTTGAAATGAGGTTCTTTTCTAGCCAGCTGCCGTACCTGCTTGTCTTCTCCCATAGTTAGCAGCCTGGGACTGCAGTTACACTGCTAGCACGTTCAGCAGTTCACCACTGAACTGCAGAACTTCCAATATTTATTTGTAATATCTGCATCCAAGGAACTAAAACAAAAATAGAGAATTGGGCCTAACTATTTATGATTGTTTTGGTGTGCAGGAACAGACTGAAGGATTAACTGAGCACAAAATCTGCATCTTATCCATATTATTACTCCTCCAAGTCATCTCTTAGGCACTTGTAGTTGGTACTTCTTGAGCAAAAATAGTAAATGTTTCAACACAAGGTCCAGTCATGTTTGCTTACTGCATATATTACCCCATTTGAGCTCAGGAGAACACAACCCTTCCCCGGTTGTTGGTCTTTTAGAAGGCAATTCTGCTCCAAAGGGTGATGGTTTCACTTCGGACTCTGCTTCTACACAGTGTTGGACATCTGCATAATAACACTCCTCCCAATCAGTATCAAAGGCAGGTTTTATAGCCAGATATCACCACTGACCATCCATTAGATCAGTTGATACACAGTATACACAGTTGATACACAAATATCACAGTATACGTTTCCAGCAATTCCAGGTATCATTGTCCTCTTAGTTACTGATCCATGCACCCAGGCTCAATATGTCAGGTGTTTGTATGCTCCTGTTTCACTATGGCTTATCACATTCAGACCCTGTCTGCATTGCACTTGGCTTTTCAACAAGGCAAGGCTGTGGCAATCATGTGCCAGGCCTCTGCCTACCTGATAAGCTAGCTGATTGCTGAGAATATCTATCTACCTGGACTTCATGGCTCTATCTACTTCCTGCAAGCACTACCAAGCCCCAGCTACTATCTAGTCAAGGCACGCAGGCATTAGATGTGTGAGAATAGTCAAAAGCAGACAATCTAGCTCATTTTACAATCAGGTTGTAAAATGAAGAGAATGAAGCCACATCTCCCTCTATTTATGAAAAAAACCAACTCCATTCAAATCTTCATGGCAGTCAGGTGAAGTCTAAAGTGACTTGAAAAGGGGAAGCATCACTCCCATTTTTAAAAAGAATAGAAAGAAAGACCCAGGGAGCTACAGACCGGTGAGCCTCACCTCTGTGCCTGGAAGGATCATGGAAAAGATCCTCCTGGAAGCAATGTTAAGGCACATGCAGGACAAGGAGGTGATCTGAGACAGCCGCCATGGGTCCACCAAGGGCAAATCCTGCCTGACTAATCTGGTGGCCTTCTGTGATGGAGCATCTACATCAGTCATCAAGGGGAGACTGACTGAAGTCATCTACCTGGACTTCTGTAAGGCTTTTGACACAGTCCCATGCAACATCCTTATCTCTAAATTGGAGAAAGATTAATTTGAAAGGTGAACTGTTCTGTGGATAAGGAATTGGCTTGATGGCTGCATGCTATGATTCGTAGCAAGATCTCTGCTTCACCATTTGAGGACTGACAGAAATTGAAAGTGTGATCATCCCATTTTCAAACAGTAAAGCTAGCTGAAAATAAGACCCCCCAAAAATAAATAAAAATAATCCAAAGACATTAAAATGCTTTCCTTTCCTTTCCTTTCCTTTCCTTTCCTTTCCTTTCCTTTCCTTTCCTTTCCTTTCCTTTCCTTTCCTTTCCTTTCCTTTCCTTTCCTTTCCTTTCCTTTCCTTTTTCCTTTCCTTTTTCCTTTTTTAATAACAGTTGTGGCACTTTACATTAAAGAACTAGAACTACCCAAGATTCTCCACACACAAATAGTTGCAATGGGCTCATCTGGTAGAGAGTTTTGCAGAAAGACAAGATGTTCCTAGGAGGATTCTGGTCTACTGTGGTCAGTCTAGTTAATGCCATTGCAGATATGCCTTCCTGTGCATCATTTCAGAGTGATTATTGGAGAGGAGAGGAGAGGAGAGGAGAGGAGAGGAGAGGAGAGGAGAGGAACAGGAATTGTGTATTTGTGTATTAATGTATACACAGTAGGACATCACCTTTTAACACTTCTGTGGGTTCTTCTAATGCAAAACCCTGTAAACATCTTAGCAGCTAGAATGAAATAAATGGATGTGTTCCTGATTTTATTTATGTCTACAGTAGAACCTCACTAATTTGTACCATTGCATAGGAAGACCCATTGTAAATGACAGAGTAAATGAACACTTTGTGGATCAGAGTTTTACTCATTTATTTCCCAATTGCCATTTGTTTTCATCTATTTGTACTAATAAATCATATTGCTATTGCCATTGCTGTTGTTAATAGCACTGTTGCTACCTCAGTAAAATGCAATCCTTAAAAAAAAAAAAAAAAAAAAAAAAGCATTCTAGTTAAATGAATATCTTGTTGGTACCTAGAAATAGAGAAGGACTAATTAGTGAAGGAATCCTTTATAGTGCTTACATCATTTTAACAAAGTCATTAGGAAAATGAATATTCAAAAGCATGCTGGTCAGATGGCCAACATACTAATAAATGCTTCAGAGAATGGTGTATAATCTAATATCGTATTAATAACATTGTCTGAATAAATCTTACTAAATCTTTATTGGAATAAAAGAAAAAGTTATTATTTTAGGCTGAAAGTATATTTCAAAACACACTTTATCTTAGGTACTTCCTACTCACATGCCAGCACCCATACATGTATACATTCAGTGTTACAATGTTTCCCATTTTGATCAATAGCTAGCACATTCAGTAGAAAATTTCTGAAGTTTTGCAAAAATATTTTCTGTCATTGAGTTAGAAAAGTATTCAAAACTGGCTTATTTTTCATTTCTGACCTTTGTGTAATCAGAAATAAATTGTTTTACTCAATGATTACAATCTTTGCACCCAAGTTTGTACCCCTATCCACTTTTCTATGGAGCAGAAATAGCAGAAAACACTGCCAATCCTCCAAACTATTCTGAGTGGTACGACTGATACAAGAATAAGCTCATGTTGACTCTTAGAGTGCCTCCAGATAGCTGTATAGCCCACATTCAGAATATTTCCATGGAACCTGCTCTTCTCTGCTATTTTACTCCAGGCTACCACTTTTGTAACAGCCTGCAAAATCTAATGTATGTTTTCTGTTAAAGTTCACAGTTCATCTTATGAACTGCAAGTCAAATTAATGGTGGTTTAAGATAATATGTTGTGATTTTGGCTGGTATAGAGTTAAATTTCTTCAAAGGAACTCACACATTGCTGTGTTGTGGATTTTTGATGAAAACAGTGTTGATAACACACCGATGTTTTAGTTGCAGAGCAGTGATTGCACAGAACCAAGGACATTTCAGCTTCTCATACCACCCTGCCAGCGAGAAGGCTGGGGTTCACAGAGAGCTGGGAGGGGACACAGCCAGGACAGCTGACCCAGACTGGCCAAAGGGATAGCCCATACCATATGGCATCATCCTCAGCAATAACAGCTGAACTAAAAGGAGGGGACATTTGGAATGATGGCATTTATCTTCCCAACAAACCGTTATGCATGATGAGCCCTGCTTTCCTGGGAGTGGCTGAACACCTGTCTGCTGAAGGGAAGGAACAAATGAATTCCTTGTTTTGCTTTGCTTGCGCTCATGGCTTTTGTTTTACTGAGTAAACTGTCCTTGTCTCACCCCATGAGTTCTTACACTTTTACCTTTCTGTTTCTTTACCCCATCCCACCTGGGGAGAGTGATCAAGCAGCTGTGTGGTGCTGAGCTGCCTGCCAGGGTTAATCCACAACATAGGTACACCTGTAACTTGGAGTGGCTTAGCAAATGGTAGATGTTTGCCATTGTAACCTCTCCAATGTGGACAGTAGCCTCTGGCAAAAGAGCAAAGGCTGTATTTGAGGGCAATAACCTCTTTGTTATTTCACTGTGAATCACCAATGGTCAACTGAAGGCACCCTTTGATGTACAGAAGTCCAGAAAACCTTTTTATACTTAGGTTTCTAGATTAGTTAAAATAAATACAACAGTTCTTTATGCTTGAATATTTTATCAATTTTATTTGTTCTATTAAATCCTCTAAAGGCTCTTGAAATCTGAAGAATCTTCGAGGAAAGCATCTTCTTCAACACATGCTATGCTTTTCTTCCTATACCACCATGAGTCCAAGTAGCCTAGAAAACATAACTTCTCTACAAAGATTTATCAGGCCTTGAAAAATAATACTTTTTTTTCAGAGCCAGACAACACAGATGAAAATAAGTCTTTAAAGAGTGAGTGTTTTGTGGGTTTAATAATGAGAAATAAAAATTTAATCTCAGGGATAAAAATTCAGTTTCAGTTTGAAATCAGTCCAATATTTACAGTTTCTGGGTGAACCTCAACAGATTTGAAGTTACAGAAACTAGATTTATTTTCAAACCTATTACATACAGAAGTCAAGATTTTGCCTGAGTGAAGAATGCATAAACTGCAACCATGGAGCTGAATTGCCAGCAAAAATTCTAGAAACTGTCCAGAGATAGTTATTGGCTATATTCAAACTATATTCTTCAGAGAATTTATACAGGCATTATAGTGCTTAAAGACCAAATGCCTAGCCCTGGATCAGTCTGTATTCTCTATGTTAGTTTTACAAATCCAGCTAAAGAATTTAAAGTCAAAATGAGAATAATAAAATAAAATAAAATAAAATAAAATAAAATAAAATAAAATAAAATAAAA
>NC_048894.1:28224765-28287513 GCF_011077185.1 Oxyura jamaicensis
AATAAAATAAAATAAAATAAAATAAAATAAAATAAAATAAAATAAAAATAAAATAAAATAAATCTAGTCAATTCCTGCACATCAGTCCATTATATATAATTATTTGTTGTTATATTGACATTAAGAATTTGCATTTGATTAAAACTTGATTTCTGTCTAAAACATATAATCTAAAAAGATGTGCACTCAATTTAACTTAATGACATCTACAGATGGAGAATCTGCTTGGCAGTTTGCTCCCATAATTAATCACTTTCACTGTACTTTACTTCTCTTTAGCATCTACCTGGCGCTAACTTCCAGCCACTGGTTCTTGTTATGCATCGACTTGCTGGACCCCATGTTTTCTCCCTAACAAAAGAGTTATCCACTCTAAGTCCTCTGTCTCTTCAGTGATAGGCAAATAGTGGAAGCTCCTTAAAAATAAATGGTAGGGAGTTATCCGGTTTTAAAATCTCTCTCTATATATAGGATCTTCCTAAGCCCTTGCTGTTTGTTCAAACTGTCTAGTAACATCTAGCTTCCTCAGTGCATGTCAGCTGTCTACTAGTCATCTTATACATCCCAGAACCATATCAGAGCTCTTTTAAGTGGCACTGCCCTTGGGAACTGGGAACTCATATTCTTCTCCAAGATCACAAGGCCTTTTTGGCCTCCAAGATTTAATTTTTAAAGCAAATTTCAGCATTTGTCTGTTTCAATATAATAAGAATAATGTGCCCAGTTTACCAGCCAAGCTAGACTGACTGACTGGTCTTACTATTGACCTCATCCCACTCTTTTCTGGATTTTCACACTAATATAGTAGTATACCATTTCCAAAGACAGATTACACACTGTCAGTTTTATTTCCAGACTTGTTAGTCATCTAGTTTAAACCGTATCTTATTGACACTATATATTGCTGTATAGTTCTTTAGTTAGATACAAGGATGTATTCACTTATCCATATTATCAGTCTAAAAATCTGTATTTACTGTTTTCAAACAATTATAATGCCATCACACAAATCAAATTACTCTGATGAGACCTATTATCTAAAAAAGAAAAAGAATGTTGACTACCATTAATTATGCCCTTAACTTTTAATACTTTATAAACTGAGTCTTTACTCACCTTTTCTATTATTTGACTGCACCTGATAACAGATTAATTTTACATTCACACAATACCAGCAACCACAGATATTTGGAATCTTCCAAGGACTCCTATATTTAATAAATATTAATACTGTCAGCTCAGAGACTTCCTCAGATAATTTTTTCAAGCATTTTTGACTGTCAGTTGTGCAGACATCTTTAAAATATTCCTTGGCAACTAATGAGCCATAAATACTTCATTCTGCTCCATAATACTGTTTTGTTGCAAACAAACACTTGTACGTGTTGAATACTTATGTCATCTCTGTCTCCCTATTAATAATTTTGTCATTTCCTGTTAAAAGTAGGGCAGCAGTAGAATATGTGTTTGTTTCTTTCTCTTGAATCAATTATTTCATTTTTTTCCTATTGCTATGGTTTCCTATGTTCCTTATATATTTTAAACTTTGACTGTTATTTTATAAAAGAAAGCTTTTTCTTCATTGTCTTCAGCTTCCCTTATTATTCTTCCCCATACATTTTCTCACTTTTCTGTTTAATATCTTTTCTTTTAGACTATAATTTCTTTAGAAAATAGAAAAAGATAATATAGATATAGGCTCCCACATTAGCCAGAGGTAATTAGTATAATGAAAGGAAGTGACAATCACTTTGTAAGACTAGTTTTGTGTTCCAGCTGGGAGTAATTATCAATGATGGGAGAAAAGGTGCAGAGACAAGAAGTATTTTCTGCTTTATCCATTTTCTTCCCATGCAGACTTTTCTCTGAGTCCAGGAGAGAACTTTCCATGCTGCCAGCTTCCTCTAAGGCTGGGGAATCTTTGGGGCTTTGAATCTTTCAGGTCCCAGTAGACCTAGAGTAACTTCCCAAATCTAACACAGTTCTTCCTTGGGTTCCCAAACTGTAATTTTCTAACATCAAAACCAAATCAAGTTCTTAATTTGCAGGCCAGACTTTTTATGGCACAAGTGTATTCTACCAGAATTCGGAAGCCTGATAGGACATCTCCACAAAAAGCCTGTAGTCTACACACTTGGAAAAATCATCAGTCTTTCTCTTCATCTGTATGCAGCGGAAATCTAGATTGAGCCACTCAAATTATGTCCATTACACCAGAGTATTTTTAATTCTCTTCTTAATTGGAAATCACACAGTAATGACAGTTAAATTCTTTGCAAGTGTCTTCTCTTAGGAACAATGAGAGATCTCAAAACAGTCCACTACTAGTAGAACTATGATAAGGCAATTCAAACAGCTAAAAATATCAAATTGTCTTTGATTTGCTGCTCTTTTTAGTAAAAAAAAAAAAAAAAAAAAAAATCATCATTCAACAGATGCTGAAGACAATAGCAGTAATGCATTCCATGACACTTCATGATTTCTGCTTGTGAACATTATCCCTTCTTTGTTCAAAATAAGAGTTCAAGAATCATCACAAGCTTCTGAATAAATATTCACTTTCACTACAGCTGATTAATAGATCTTTCCCCTACGACGTCTGTCTACATACTCATCTAATTTACTAAATTTGAGGATTGCAGATCACTGGAGAAAGTTTTGCCTAAAACCCATAAGTGCTAAAATACTTTAAAAGAACCATAAATTGGTGTCTTCATGAAGTTGCATAAAATATAAAACCTCTATGTGGATAATACTTCATAGGAACTATATTACTATATTCTGACTGTGTGCATAAATTATTACTAGAGTATGACTGATAATCTCTAATCACACAACTATCCTATTTTATTCTTGTTATTTGCTACTGTTATTCAGTCTCTGCCTGCCACATCCATCCTGTTTTTGACAGGTTCTACTTTGAGGTTACAAAAAAGGCAGAAATAAGTTTCTATCACCAACACCGCAAACTCAGAACATCAGCAGGATCTCTAATCTGAGGGCATGTCACAGAAGTGTAGAACACTGGGTGAAATATGGATGATATAGAGTAAGAAAGATGCCATATACCATCCCTGAATTTAGAAAAGTGAAGGATCCAGACAAGAAGAATACTTAAATTACTAGAATTGTAAGATTTTCCCTACCTGTGCCTGTTCAAGTGCTTCTCAAATGTGTGTTTTTAGCACAGTGTTTTTAGTTATTATCCCCAATCTGAGACTATAGGATGTGGGAATTTTTTAGTGCCTGTATTTAAATTTAATAGACAGAGTTTTATTATTCTGCATTGGGACTGGGAAACAATTATAGTTCCATGTGGTGAATTTCCTTCTTAGACATCATTACTATGGCTTACGTAAGCCTCAAGGTATTTTCATACTGTAGTTTCAAGTTTTTTGACAGCTAGTCTTAGAATTTTATTAACGCTGACAAGATTTAGATATAAACATTGGTGGGAATGTAAGAGAGCTCCAGAGATGAGCTCCACATATTTGTTTTTTGTTATATAAAACATTTCTATTATTATATAAAATGCTTTTCTAAATAACAATAGAAACATATTCACAAAAAGATTCCTGTGCAATGTAAAGCAATGGCTTCCTTTCAGCAGTTCCATTAGCAACAAGTGAGCCAACTGCTGTCTTTCTGAACTCCCATTAGGAGTGCAAGGGGGAGTGTCAGGTTGAAAATGTCAGCAATATACATGAGCTGAAAGTACTAAGATAATCCCTGCCTTTTAGAGACCCAATTAGGCGGCAGTGAGAAAGGTACCTAAGAATCTTTTACTTTTGTAGTTTCATGTCCCATAACCTGGTTCCCTACCTTTGATAGCAATCTCTCGTACTTTTATGCCTTATAAAAATTGTAAGCACCTTGGAGCACAAATATCTGAGTGTAATTTGACCATAAAGCACTATTCTCTCCTAAGGCACTGAATGAATAATATATTATAATTTATAAAGAAGGTATTTGCAAGTCAGAAGGGTTGACAGCAGGCCAGTGAACTCAAAAAAAAAAAAAAAAAAAAAAAAAAAAGTTAAAGCAAAGTTAAAAAGAACTTTTTTAAACCAAGGTGGTCTTAGCGGCCAAGACACATTTTTTGTTTGTAAGTATGCTGTGTGAGAATGTTATCCCTTAACAAAGTACTTCCTCCTAAGCTGGGGTAGCATCTGAGCATACTGTGAGCATATTGTGGGCCAATGAGTGTAGGTCATTCTTCAGAGCAATATCTAAAGCTGCAGGAGTGGAAAGAAAACAGCAATAACAGAATGTTACCAAATCTTTTCCCTTATTTTTACTAGAATAAATGGTTACACTGTTAGTGTGATGTGTATTTTAAACACTCCTAAAGTACTTATTTATCAAATCTGTGTTGAAAACCATATGCTAAATATATTTACTCAGCACTGCATCAACATTACATGCTCCTATAAGACTGTCTTCCCATTCTTCAGGCAATATGTCACCAGAAAACTTTTTTTTTTTTTTTTTTTTTTTTTAACGTATGACAAGAACAAGTTCCCATATTTCCATTCAAAAAGCATGAGATTTGTTGAAGAGATTGTGTGTGCAGTTCATGCTTGAAATCTCACGTGCATCCAGAAAGCATTTCCCATAGAGCTGATGAGTCATGTGAAGGGGCCATATGTCCTGCATTTTCGGACATCCAGAAGCCTAGTCAAAGTTATAAATTTTGATTGTAAGTACTTTAGGGCAAAAATCTGTCATTTTAATTTGTTCAGAAAGCACCATTCTTTCCTAAGGCTAGTTGTGAATAATATATGACAATTCAAAAAGGAGCTGTTTGCTAGTGTTACTGCTCCTGCAAAATCTCTAGATTCTCAGACAAATGGCCAAAGTAATTTTTACTGCACTCAGGTTATATTTGTAGGTGCAAGAGGAGGACCTATTCTCTGAAATCCAAACTTACGGTAACTGCCAACTTCAAAAAAGCATAGAAACTAAAAAGGCTTTAAAAGGAAAAAACAAACAAACAAACAACAACAATAAACTTATTAGATGAATCTATTAAAAATAGTAGATTAGTTCCTTCAGTTTCTTCAGTTTTCATATTTCTTCAGTGTGAATCACCCCATTGCTTAAAAGTACACTGCCAAAATCAGGCATGAAGATGCTGTGCTGTTGGAATGTTTCTATAATGCACCAGTGATATTGCATTGTGACTTGAAGATACTGGTAGAAATTGGTTGCTGGAACATTGTGTCTGTATGGGTCTGTCTGTATGTGTGTCTTCCAAATCATTGCTCTTTTTTAGAGTGAACTATTAATTATTGTAATTAATTATGATAATGATTAATTAATCATTAGAAGTTATATAGTGTGGAATTGCAGACCACTGGAGATAAGGAGCAGTGCATGTTGGAATATACACAAAAATAGACACTAACTGAGACTGAGACTGAGTAGGAAAAAATCAGCAGCAGCATTAACATCATTCTACGTCTGGCAAAGAAAAGGAAAAAAAAAAAAAAAAAAATGAACTTTACATATCTTGAAACTGTACTCTCTTATTTTTGCAGAGCAATGGAAATCCAACATCAGAGAAAGGTAGATGTTTGTGTGTATCAGTTTTATTTGCTTTACTACATAACAACCATAATAACTGGATAATTTGGATTGTATGTGCTAATACCAGTGCACTTGTATTAATAATTAATCTTTGATTAAACTGCTAAGGCTTTAATTTAAATTCTGGCTTCATATAGCAGGAGTGTTTCTTTAGCCCATATAAATTGCACGGGTGTTTGGACTGGCTGTTAAGTCTGGCTGCACCAATGTTCATATCATCTCTGTTTATGAACAGCCCCTGTTTTCATTAGAAACCTTCAGAAAGACTTGGATAACTTGTGTAATTCCTGGGGTTGTTTCATATATTCTCAGAGCTGGAAGTATCAGTATTTGTATAAAACACATGAGAATAAAGAATTAGGATCCATTTCATGAAAAGGCTTCTTTATTTAGCTTTCTTTTAGGAGTGGGCTGTAAGACCGCTCATTTTCTGCATGTTCGGGGTTTCCTCAAAATCTTTTTAAACCTGCCATCTAATCACTAAAAGATAATAAACCCATTGTTTCAAGACAAGTGAAAAGAAACAATGGTGACTGATTTGCTTAAGAAAGTTCTCTGTAATCCTTAAAGGACAGAGCTACCAGAGAAAAAGAGATGTCCGTCTCCATGGATAAAAAGCAGGAGTATCTCTATTTATGCCTGAATATAATCTGTACCCATGGTACCCAGAATTGCAGTGATCTGAACCAAACAAGTAGTAAGAAATAAGAATTGAAAAGTATTCCTACTTTTAGGTAAGACATTAAGTATGGGGCAGATATAGGAACTGAAAGTTACTATTCTGCCTTTAAAAAAAAAATGGCATTTTTGATTCAAAGCATAGACAGTTTCTTATTGAAGTTGTAATTGACAGCAGTAGCAATAACAAAGGAACAAGGCTCAATGTACCAACCTTTTAAGTAAAGTTCACGTCCCTCTAGTTGAGTTAAATAACGGGGTCTCTGAACTGGACTAAGAAGCACTTTCCAAGAGATGGCACACATGCCTGCCCACCGATACAACTCAGTGGCACAGCTAGCAAAATATAGAAAGAAAATGTGGCATGGCAAATGAACCTGCATGCACTGGATACTAACACCACCAGGCTGAGAACCTATTGACTTATTCAGACTATTCACTGTCAGGGGAATGTTTTAATATCATTCCTAGTGATCTATTTCTGAGATGTGTTAATAAGCTGACAGCTTTCTTTCTTTCCCTAATAATTATTTCCTTGCTTCTTGTGATGATTCAAAAGTTGTGATTGGACAAAAAAGGTAAATGTCCAGGGAAGGTATTCAATATTCCTGGGCAGAAGCTTAAGGACAGTTGTTTGTCAACCAGAAAGCTTGTTAATAGCAAGTTGGTTACAGTCTGTGTGCTTCATCATGCTGTAAGCTAATAAAAAAGTTTACATTTCAATTTCACAATCAGTGGGCAATAGCAGAAAATTATTTTAACAGTCTTATTAAAATTCTGTATTTTCATATATATATAACTAGCTGGAAAGTTCTGCATTTTGACTCAAATTTTCCACGCTAGGTTTCAGCCCAAAGGTGAATATTTTTAATTTATTTTCTTTTTGGTAAATGTGAGCAAAATCAGTTCATTTCCTTTACTTATGCAATGATTTTTTTTATTTTTTTTTAATGTTCTATATAAAGAAGGTAGATGTTTTATGTATGCAGAAAGCAGCTGAACTTTAAAAGATGAAACTTACCAGGTCGATACCGAGGATTAGTCTCCCAGCTAATTTGCAAAAAATAAATATTAACAACAACAACAACAACAAAAAAAGAGTAAAAATATTATAAAAACAATTATGCAATGTATTCCTTAATTGCTCGTTGCAAAAGCTCACTTTTTTTTTTTTCTTTTAATTCGAACTTTGCAAATTAGTTTACAATTATGTTTCTGTTTATCTGTATTCAGAATCAGATGCATGACACCAACCTTGGAATATTAGATCTGCTCAATACCTTCTTATGTTGAAGTCTTTTCTGGTTCATAATTACAGCAAGTACATTCCTAAGTAAACTGAATTCCAAGAGCAGTGTTAGTGTTCTTTCCTTCCTAAGAAAAGTAAATTTGAGATTTGGAAGGCTTCGCATCCATTAGAGAACATTGGCGGCTCCTTCTGTGCACCACCATGGTCTTTCATCATAAGTAGAATTGTTAAATACCACAACACTGTGGATTCAGGAAATTGCAAGGATAACATTGTTGGTTATTTGATAGTGCAGGTTGAACATTAGTATCTTATTCAAATGCGGAAGTAGGGAGTAAAAGAGATGATTCTCACCATCTTCCCTAAGTGTAGAATTAAGATGTAGAGCAGAGCAGTGGCATCTGCAATTCTATGATTATTTTGTATCCTGTGGAGCACCGAAGTTTGAAATTTAAAGTAAAAGCAGGTGAATAACTGGCAGACGGAGAGCAATATATCCAAGAACAACATATGCACTGGCTTGTCCCAAGTCACAAGGGGTGTTTGTGGCTCTATTTGGTTGCGGTGGCAAGGTTTTGGTAGCAAGGGGCTACAGGGGTGGCCCCTGTGAGAAGAGTCCAGCAGCTGCCTCATGTTAGATAAGGGCCAGTTCCAGACTCCTCCAAAAGGTACCTGCCACTGGCCAGAGCTCAGTTAGTGAGTGCGAGTGGTTGGGCCTCTGGGAGAGCAGAGTTAAGGAAGGGAGGAAAGAAACTGCTGTGCAACAGCAGCTAGGAGAGAAGAATGTGAACCAGCCCTGCAGCCCCCAGGGTCTGTGCAGAAGGAGGGCAGGAGGTGCCCCAGACATGCAGCAACACTTCCCCTGCGGCCTGTGGAGAGGCCCCTGGTGGAGCAGGCTGTCCCCCTGCAGCCCATGGGTCCCATATGGAGCAGATCTCCACGCTGCAGCCCGTGGAGAGGAGCCCACACAGGAGCAGGGGGTTTGGGGGGAGCTGTCACCCGTGGGGGGACCTGTGCTGGAGCAGTTTGCTGCTGGGGGATGGACCTTGTGGTAGCACTGCTCCATGTCGGAGCAGTTCTTGAAGAGGTGCTGCCTGTGGGCAGCCCCCGCAGGAACAGTTTGGGAAGCACGGCATCCTGTGGGAGGGACCCCACATGGAGCAGGGGCAGAGAGTGACTGTGAAGGAGCAGCGGAGTTGAAGCGTCAAAGACTGACCGCAGCCCCATTTCCTGTTCCCCTGTGCCGCTTGGGGGTAGGACGTAGAAGAGGGTGGATGGGGGAGAAGGTGTTTTTAGTTTGCTTTCTGTTTATCACTGCTCTGCCTTGTTAGTAATAGGTAATAAATTATGTTAATCTCCCTACTCAGTCTGTTTTGCTTGTGAGGACAACTGTTGAGTGATCTCCCTGTCCTTATCTCATCCCTTGAGCCCCTTCCATTGTATTTGCTCCCTCTTCTCTTTAAGGAGGGGGACTGACAGAACAGTTGTTCTGGAGTTCAGCTGCCCAGCTCAGTAAAACCAACACAATGGCCTACAGAAAACTGACCAAGAATCTCTGGCACTCTAGCCAAAGGACTTACTCATCCCTGCTCTCATTCCTGCTCATTCACCATCTGCCCTAAATACTGGCTTCTTCTCAGGCTCTACAGGATGTCCATGTAGACTGCTGCTTCTTACCTGTAAGGTTTACCCTAACTCCAGCCTTGGGCAGGTAGCCATTCTAGCCTTTATGTAAAAGGTATACCTCCTTATCTCCTCTTCCCTTTTACTACACTTTCCTTTTCTTTGAAACAGATTGGCCCCTGAAGGTTTGCCACAGGTAGCAGTCTTCTATGTGCATGCTGGGCTTTTTCTTTTGTAACGTCCAGTGTATGCAATATGAAGGATGTAAGGCTGCCATTCTTAAAAAAGTCATCCACACAGATGCTACTGTACACAGAAATTTTCTAGCTACAATGTACATTTTCTCCCTTACATGTAACCTAAGAATCTGTCCTTTTATCTTTTACAGGTGAGTGAACAAACCGTACTGGAAAAGAAGCACAAGCATCAATGGCCTAAACTGAACTATACAACCAAGTATGTATTTAGACAGGTATGAACAAGGAAACAAGTTTAATGCTCAGAGAAGTCCATTCAGAAAATATTATATGTTTCAGTCAACATTGCAGAACAAGTTTTAGATTCTACTAGAAAACACCTCACCGTTTTTTCAAAAATTGTCCTGCCTCACTATCATCTGTTAATTCATTCTTGTACGTCTTCATTTCATTTACATAACACAGGCTTTGTCACAGTGTGAAGTTACCTAAAATAGTTATTATTTCTTTGGGGAAAGGAAAAAAAAAAAAAAAAAAAAAGGCAAAAAGAAAAGATTGTAAGCATTTAGATCTCCTACTGAGACAGAGATTATATGTCTGGCTTCCTAAACATCCAAAGTGAGATGAGACTAAAGCAGTGGTGTTTTGAGACCTCCCTAATTTTGCCTGATGCCTTCCAACTTGCTTGCCTGATATCAACACTGAATGTGAACATACCCCAGTGGGTTTAATCTCACTCACTGTCACCATTCTTGGCAGAAGTAGGCCAAAGCACTCATATCCTTGTCTCTGTTTCTGACTTAATGATTTTTTCCAACACTGTGCATTATAAGCATAGTTTCAAAAGTGGATTCTAATTTTGCATACCTTAATTTCATGTTGCTCATGCATGGGTCTGCAGGCAGATGCCTCAGGCTGGGTCTGTTTATAATTGTATGTGTACATATATATATAAATATATATATATATAACCTATGTGTATAATGCAAATAATCAAACCATAGTAACAATTCAGAAAAAGATGTCTAGTAATTCTCTTTTCCCAGAAGTGAAGGATGTCTAACAAGTACTGTCTTTCTCACAAAGGTAATCATAAGACTGAATTAATTAATGTTTGTAAAGTACTTTGAGATCTCTGTATTATTGTGTCCTGCAAGTCCACTTTTCCTAAGGACTCAGGACTGCCAGAAGCTGCATCTCCTGCCAATTACCAACAGGCAGGAAGCCAAAAAAGCAATGGCTAGCATGGAGTCTGTACTGGGAAAGCTCAAACGAGAAAACCCCTTGAAGTAAATAGTCCAAAGAAGAAAGGAGAGAAGACAAAACTGAGGACAAGGGAGGAGCTAAGTCCATCCTCTACCATCTTTCACTCTACAGTTGGACTACCACCTTTCTCCTCGTTTCCCCTTTCTCTCTGAGATTTATGAGGGCATTTTAATTCCTTTCCCTCCACCTTCTTCCTCAGAACAATTTCAAGAGACTGTCTGGGGAGATGAGTAGGAGGCTATTAGAATAACCTTGTTAAAAAAAAGTGTTTAAACTTCTACAGTTTAAAACTCTTGCTTGCTGGAGGGCCTCTTTCTCTTTCTTAGTCTGTATTCACCTAACCCAAATCTAAAGTTCATTGATGTCAATGACAGTCTATCCCTTGATTATTCAGGATTAAAACCTGTATGCACTCTGTGGTATTGCTTAAATTAATTCACTGGTGTATAAAAATAAAAATTGCTATCTAAGGAGAATATGGCATTACTGTTTCCTGGAGAACTGATTGAAGTGAAAATTTGTTATTTGTTTTTTATTGTTTTGTTTTGTTTGTTTGTTTTTGTCAACAAATAGGCATGCAACTTAAATACCAGTGCAGGGCTGTGCCAGTCCCAAGGCAGCAGAGGAAGAGTCATGATCTCATTTCAGTTAACAGAGTTTAGAATTTGTTTCATCAACAGCACCTTGACAAATGCATTATTGTTTATAGACCACTGATTACATGTCCAACAATAGACAAGACAGGTAGTAAGACAGGGTTTATCCTTCAGCACATACTAATGAGTCTATTCTGCATGCAGCTCCCTGTGGCCAGATGCTCTACTCAGATGGAGTCCCACAGGGACTCTTTGTGGGTACAGCCACAAATAGTGAGTTGCAAAATCACAGTTTAACTATCATCTTTGCTGGAGCAAAACAGAAATGAGTATCAAAGTTAATACTGCACTGCCAATGAGGAAGGACTCTACTTCCCCCCTCTAATCTATAAATACAACAGGATAATACTATGCTAGCTTTTGCCTAAAACATAAACATTCAACATTCAACACTTTTGGTTACAGGTAAATGGTAGGGTGCATTCAACCGCCCCCAAAAAAACAATTTCAAAAGACTATTGAGACTGAAAATATTTAGAGACCGTGTCCACCTACTTGTGTCATTAGCAGGCAGCACAGCAGGGCCACAGCTCTATCTTAGCCAACAGACTTAACTCTTAAAATAGTAACATTACCTCTGTCTCAGAACAGACACTAGCACTGCATTTAACTGCTGCCACTCCTTGAAGCATCTCAAAGGCTGTCGAGAAGCAGACAGGGAAGGGCTGCTGCCTTCCCATTTGCCCAGGAAAGTGAGCAGCATGAGTTCCCCTGCTGGTTTAGACTTGTCCAGAGCAAGGACAAGTGATTGTCACCTCCTCTAAATGCTTCAAACATTATAGCACGGATTATTTGGTCTCAGTAGATTCAGAAAGCCTTTGTCATCTGTCAGAAGCGGCTTCATGCTTCCCCACGTGCCAAGCAGTGCTGTTGTTTTGTAATGAACAGCTTCCATCAGAGCGCACAATTTCTCATCCTGTCTGACTCTGCTGATCATTCTTGTAATTAAGTCTCTTTTGATTCTCTTTGGCAGCACACCATCTGCACAAGAAGGCACACCTGGAAAGTGGTTTTCCTCTGGTTTTGCTATCCTTGATTAAACTCTGTTTTAAAGCAGAGAACCTTAATCAAAAGAATTGCCTGACTGGAGGTAGCTGTGCCTGTCTCACTTTTGTCACAGATTCCCTCTGAAGGCTGCAGGATTTGGATTTGCATAACAATTTCCCAAAAAGGGCCCGCTCTGGAGGGGTAATATATTCTGAAGATTTCACCCTTAGGAAAAAAATCCAATGGAATGAAATAACGAGTAAAATAATAGGGTACCATAGAAATTACATAGATATCAATAGTCATTACTATAAAATCCTACAGAACTTATTAGAAAAATTCTTTGCTTTAGTAGTATCATTTTATAACTCACAGAAATCTCATTCCTGAATGAGTTTAAGAAAATGTAAAAGAAAATATTCATCTTTTAATGAAGGGCATCTTTAAAGTGATGCTAACCCCATACATATAGGAACTGGAGGTCAGTATGTTACCTTTCTCATACAAAGCCAGGCAGCATGAGGAAAAAAATCAAAAAACAAAAAGAGAGAGAGAGAGAAATCATCCTTTATACTCAGCAGTCTTTGAGGCAGGGGGCGGGGAAGGGGGGGGAGGACTGATCAACAAACCTTTTATGGTGCTTATTCTTTGTTGAATCACACTCCAGAAGGAAGATCCATGTGGGTTCAGGTGTATGTATGAAAACACCCATGCTCATATTCCAAACAGGTTCCAGTGCCTTGTTTCCAGTCCATTCCTGAACAAAAAACACACCTCATTGCCTGCCTAACGCTAGCCCCATGCTGGTGCTCCCAGCTTATTACAGGTCTCTGATAGCTTCTGGTAGAGTGTAACAAAGCTCTGAGTCCCTGTACCTGTTAACAAAATGACAAGCTGCTTCCTGCCTCTGATCTCCCATCATGACCTCTGCACCACGTAGAAAAGACAAGAAACTTTATCTTTGTAATATGAAAACTTTTTTCCTGGCTATTTACAGTATGAAAAGCAACTAGATGGATAGGTTGAGACAGGAGCCAACAGGTATAAAAATAAATACTGGAAAAAAAAGAAAACAGAGGTACACTTTCTGAAGTGATTGAATTACAGAGAAAGGTTTTTTTCTAAGTTTGCAAATAGTTGGTGCTAACCAGTTTTAGCTTCCTAACAGCAGTGATGCAGCTTTAAAAAGCGACAATAAAAAATACTTAGTTTACTAAATAACACACTTTTTTATCCTTGATGAAAGGCTGCTTCTTATCACACAGATATCAAGGCAAGCCACCTAATGGTACTAATTTCAAACCCTGCTGCTGTAATATTTAGTACGTGAGACAAATTGCACTGGATTCAAAACAGTTAGTGGTACATTTAAAAGAGGAATAATACTGAAATGCCAATTTATTAGCTTCTGAAATATGTGTGAGAATTTTCATAAAATATCTAGGAGCTGTAACACAGATAGCTTGGGTTGGGCAATGCTTAGAAACAAAGATAAGTACCTGAAAGACCTGTGACGTTCTCAGTGGGAGTTACGCTATTTACATGGTTTGTAGTTCACTTTATAGCAGTGTGGGCTGCTCTTTATTTTTCCCACTTTGCATCCTTTCTGTGAAGTTACCTGTTCACTCAGCAAACAAGCTTCCACTGAAGCTTCCTTGACCTGATTTATATCTTAGAAAATGTACCTGTAACAAGCACAATTGAATTTTCAGCTCCCACTTTTACCTTTGACACTATTTCTTTTCTTCACCCTTTCCTGGCCAATTCTCAGCACATTCTTTCCCTTGCTAAGCTCACATAAGCAGAATGACATGCTCACTAACAAATGGCTTTTTCTAGTAGCTTGCTTTTTTAGGAGAAAAGAAAGTAACTACAGATCAGTATGATCTGCTTATTAATACATGGCTTTTTCAAATATCTTCACAGTTACTCTTTTTGTTCAGACCTGCATGAGCTGGACTTATTTTTGAAATTTATAACTGTTTCACTCCCATCAAAACAATTTCTCTGGAAATAAGGAATTTCCTGGTCAAAGCCGAGGCATTGCTAGCACCACGCTTTATAAACCTGCTGTGAAGTCATGCAGTAGTGACATTTCACTACTCCAATTCCTTCTCCATGGTATCACTGCTGTACTGTGATAGTATGATGAGTACTATTCCTACTCTATGGTATCACTGTATAGCAGCATCAGGGCAACGTGTGGTAGGCACAATTATTAGCCACAGTTAACACAAAGGGGTTTGTTTGCCTGTGGGTGTTGCAAAACTTTTATGCAAAATTATTTAAAAACTTGAAGAAAGAACTTCTCCCCATTTGGTTTACTTACAATAACAGTAATACTTATAAATAGCTATCTGGAGCTTTTTGTTCGATTGGATACATTGCTAACTAGCAACTGTGAAAATAATCTTGTACACACCAGTCTTTGCACAGGTATATTATTGAAACATAAATAATATAGCTACCACAAACATCAGCTTAAATGAAGGCATTTCACACACACAAAGCTACTAAAAAGGCCCTTTACTGTGAGTTATCCTGAGATGCCTTCTTCATTCTCCCATGGTTCAGCCAGCATTAGGCACTGTTAATGCCAGGCCTTGTGATAAAAGGATACTTCTTTACCTATTTAACAGCTATGTTTCCTAACGAAGTATAGTGATCCTGACCAGGAGACCTCAGGGAGATAGTGATCCACATACCAGCTGATGTGAGCAGGTGCAGGCCTCCTGCGTGACCTGCAGCTACACCGAGTCCTTGGCCCCAGGATCACCTCAGCCAGTGCATGGTGACAAGCAGCAGCTCCCACATAAAAGTATGTTTCTACCCATGAGCTGGCAGTCTTAACTTCATATACTCAACTTCAATAACTGATGGAACCAATCTAGAAAATACATTCACCAAATTCTGGGTAATAACTCTGTTCACCCTAATGGAGTCAGCAAGGTCTTAATTCAGTTGCCCAGTGCACAGTGCCATCTGACATGTCCTGACATAAGATACCAGAGACATCCAAATGAGGGTAGCAGAAATAAGGAGATAGAAATGTTTGTCATGGATTGGAACCTATCTGAAGGTCAGTGTGTGTTGAGCCAACCCATCCATTGCTCGTTATACAATTAATTTTGTGGAATAGATGCAAAGAACAAGAGGTATACAAGCATTCAACCAGTGTTCACCTGCACAGTTACATGTCTGAAACAAACAGAAGTGTTATTTTGGAACCCTTCAAAAAAAGCACAAGTTTAAGAGGAAGTAGTTCAACATCATAGTTTTCCCTGTAAATTCTTTGGATATTATTTTCCTCTATTTCACTTCTCTTTTCCTAGCATGTTAATTCACAACTTGACATTTGCTGCATGAACACTTGATTCAGAGTTAAGAAAACAGCTTAACATGGAGAAGAGATATGCAAAATTAAAGGTTATTTATACCATCACTAGCAAAATTAGATGCTTAAAACACTGTTGAAACTGATCTGAATCTCAAAAGTTTTTAATGTTACATAATAAAATGTGGCCAGAACGTTGTAATATTAAAGAAACATTACTAACTTTGGTATTATAGGATATGGGGGAAAAAAAAAGAAAAAAAAAAAAAAAAAGAAAAAAAAAAGGTAAATAAAGGTACTGTTGATAGAAGGAAGAAGGAAGGGCAGGAAGTAGTTAATTATTTCCTTCATCAGCATCGCTTTCAAACTGAAGGGAGATGAGCATTTGGGGCTGATGAAGATACAAGGAGGAATCTGTGGAACTAAAGCTACTGACACTGAAATAACGTGATTATGATCTGGACAGATAAAACTAAATGCCTTGAGAAATAAAGTTGATTTTCTTCTTTATCCTCTGGGGAAAAAAATCAAAAAATAAAATCACTGTATTTTTTGCGTCAGAGATTCGTGAGATTTTTGATGAAAACATTAAAGGAAATGCTGAGGATGGAGAAGAGATCATTTGAGTTTCACCACCCAAAACAGCATAAAATAGAAGGAGGTTTTAGTTTTGAAAACCAATCTGACAAGTGGTCTACAAAAACAGTATTTTTGTGAAAAAAAAAAAAAGAAGAAAAAAAAAAAAAAAAAGCTTCCTTCCCACCAGGGAAGTCATTATTCAAAAAAAGTTTCATGTTCAACACCATCTAATTAAACAAAGACTTAAGTCTCTGCTCATATATTGAGGTAGAATAGGTTTTCAATTTAAGTTTGAGCCTTTCTAACTTCAGTGGGCAAATATCCAGTCATATCCCATTCCCAGCTTCAGGGTGTCCCCTGCTTATCTTGTCACAGTTCTAAGTGCAGTTCATATTAAAATTCAGTCTAGTTTCCTGAAGAGAGTATATCAATGCAGTCTCCCATTGCATATGAGATAATGCTACCTAAGTGCATACCAGGTTATTCAGCTGTCACTCCCTAATAGCTTCTGAACTGTTGATCATAGAAATTCAACAGAAAAGTTGCAAAATGGAAGTTGTAGTGACCAGTTTTATATAAAACTGGTAGTCAGATAGACATGAAACAGTATTCATTAAATCCCAATAAGAAAAGAGGCTTCAATGAAGAGCTACATCGTATCGAGCATCAGAGACTACATCTTTGATAGGAGGTGGTACTGCTCAATAGAAGCAGAGAACTGGTGCTAGTGACCATCCACGTTATGCAGTGTATAGGGATGTGGCAGGGTTTTACACTAGCTGTAATTTGTGAACTGAATGCCTATTAGAACTTGAAGTATATTAGTTGTAATCCTGGAGCATGTTTTTGTTTTGTTTAATCCAAAAGGAATAGACTTCTGAGACCCTACAGTGGTCTCATAGATGCACCCAGGAACCTCAATCACAGAAACAAAACTTACGAAAGAAGTGCTACTGGTTCTACTGTTTGCTGTAACACAGCATTCAGTGGTATGGGGAAACACCAAACTCTAAGTGATTCTCTCCTAGCATTTCTCATAGGGATGAAGAGAAATTCATTGACTGTGAAAGCAGTAAGGTCCCAGCGGGAAGTCACCAGAGAGGTAACTGGTTCCTTCTGCGTAAAATTCAATTATCAGGTAAGGATAATAAGAATGAAACAAGATAGTGCAAGTCACCACCTGGAGATAGAA
This sequence comes from Oxyura jamaicensis, assembly GCF_011077185.1. NCBI lineage: Eukaryota > Metazoa > Chordata > Aves > Anseriformes > Anatidae > Oxyura > Oxyura jamaicensis. The sequence continues at coordinate 28,242,116 of NC_048894.1, forward strand.
ACACTACCCCTAGCCATGCTTTTTCCTCTAAACGAAGTGGCACGTGACAAGAGCAGAAAATGAAAAATGAACATATTATTCCCCAAACAGGACTATTGGGACGATGAATTAATAAAGGGACTGGATATTCAGATACATACTTAAAATTGTAGAAAATCATTCCAAAACTCCAAATATTTAGAAGATTGATGTCAATATAAAAGATCACCATATTTTTCAGAAGAAGAATATAACAGTTAATGAACTGTAGTGGTGACAGTAAAATTAGGAGCTTTCTTAAATTTCTCTTATGCATTTGACATAAAGTAATGACTGACCCACAATCTGATGCCCTTCAAAACAGGCTTTGGCCTCACTCTTATACAGAGACAAAGAAAAAAAAAAAAAAAAAAGTGAAAAATTTGGTGATTCACTTGCACTTTTCTAGCCCCGAGGTACTGATTTAGTACCAAATATGTTCTAAGACATAATGCACACACTTTTAGAAAGGTTAATGTTAATGGTAGTAGCCACTTAATTGTCCTAGCTTCCCCCCTGCGTCCACCATCCCTCCAACAGAAGACATGAGAAGTCACTATGCCCTGCAGTCAAATGGTCAGGCGAGATATAAAACAATTTCCAGCAAATAGCCACTTATACTGAGGAGAAAATGAGAGAAAAGCTAGGGAGACAGACTGACAGCTCAAAGGCTCATCAGCGAATGAACTTTAGCATATGGCAAGAAGGAAGCCGTGAGGTAAAACAGTAAGGATTGCTATCAATTCTGGGGCTGCTTTAACACATTTTGGTTTTGTTACTTCCTAGAGTAAACAGAAGCTGGTGTTTTTTCTTGGCAGATTTCTCCTTCATTGGTAATTCAATGTAAGTGACAATATAAAGCCATAATATGAAACAAAGCCAATGTGCATTAACGGTTTAAACTTCAAAAGATTATTAATAAGTTAAGTAATCCTTGAATTAATGAGCTGGAGTCTGCATACACTTTTCATTATTGCTTGTCCTGCTCCTTAATGCTGAATTGCTAGACTAGAAATATTTGTTTTCCAAGTGCAAATCACATTGAATGAGTTTATCATCCTCCATCCTTCCCAGTGCAGTTGAAGTTAATGGCCACTTGCGTATTCTGCTTAAGATTTCATAGTAAAAAGATACACAAAAGCTGAAAATAACATATAAATATATACTTCATAATAAAAGTGCATTAATTATAATACAGTTGTAATTAGAATGGAGTAAGATTAAAGAAAGGTAGTCCAGAAATATCATTAAATGACTGGTAGTAGGTTTTTCAGTGTGACAGAGAACAATTCAAGCCAAATTTCAGCAAATATATAGTTTATGTAACGAGGGTCTTAAAAATATGCCATGAAAAGGCAGTGGGGTAGTTGCAATACTTCATCCGATACCTTAAAGTTGTGTCAGATAGTAGTAATAAAAGATACAAAAAAAAAAAAAAAAAAAAAGTTATATTCTAGTTACAGAGGAATTACACTGCAGATAGCATATGCCTATTAAAACATTATATTGCAAAATGTCAGGAACACTAACACCCACTATTTGGTTTGCAGGTCTGACTTTTGCTATTTGTCTTCCAGATATAATACGTATTTTCCAATTTCTTGTGCAATATAAAAGAAGGAAGGGTCACCTTTTTCACTTGTAAGTATTATCTAAAGAGAGAGAAACAGAAGTAATGCAAAGGCATGTCAAAACATTATTTTCATGTTGTTGACCTGATGACACTGAACATTTTCTCCCTAGACTGCACAGAGATTCAGAGGGAAGTATTCACTGCAACTGCTCAGGAAGTGAAAGCCCTTACTGCAGCAGCTGCCACCTTTTCAGCCTAGCAGTGAATCCAGCACTGAAGCTGCAAGTTTGATACTTTCAGGCTACTGAACGGACAGAGTAAATTGACTCGATATGGCTTATTAGCAGCAGTGAAGCAGCACAGTAAGCATTCATTCTATTCAACACAATAATAAGTCTTTTTACATTTATTTGGTGGAGATATTATTTAAATCTCTTACAGTGGCTTTTCCACAGTGACTGCAAAATGCTTTTGTGGGAAATTCTGACTGCCTGAACAAGGATAAAATAGTGGCAGAGTATACAAAGAATATAAGCATCAGGTCAGAAAGATTGTAATAGTTATTCATTTGGGGTTCAGACAGGAGCAAGTAATCTGACATGCTACAATTTTTACTGTGGCTTTTCTTCTGTGTCACAAGCAGTATGCAGAAAAATAAACAAGATATTGGTAATATATTTCAGTATTCAGTAGAATAGCTTGTTCTTTCTGTTTCCATTAAAATTTGACTTTGGTGAGGTTACATTGATTTATGCTACCTGACAATAAAGTACTTTAGATTTTAACAATCATTATAGATGTAAATCTGAAAGCTAGATATTGTCAGCACTGGTTTGCTGGACTTGGATTGCTGGCCTGAATTTCTTAACACATCATCGATTTTTGGTGAATCCTTTATGTATGTATTTATTAAAAATAGGTAGACTCAGATGTTTTCCTTAGGGCTTGTTTAATGCTGCTGCACCAACTGCACCTCAGTAAACTAACATGGAAAAAAGACAAAGTGAGCACTGGCTGCACTGTACCACTGCATGATGGAATCATTCTTTGTCTGTCCCTCTACAGACTGGAGATGTTTAGGAAACTGCTGTTTCATGCTTTCATATACCTTACTGTGGTCTATGCATAATAAGATAAATTATTTAGGGTTTTTAAAAAGTCTTAGGCTTCCTTATATTTCCAATAGAAAATGTGACATCTCCCAACTGAATTATTTTCTGATTTCAGAATATTAAATCCCTAAACCTTTTGACTCACCTGAAAAATTCTACAGAAATAGATTTCTTTCTTCTCCATTTGAATTAGGATATAAAGCCGCTTTGTGATATATGTGTGAATGTAGTATGTATCTGTATGCATGTATATATATTTATGCAAATAGAAAACATCTGACTACAGCTAATACAAAAATTATGATAAATAGGATATGAAAAAGTGGTAAGTAAACAGAAAGAAAATTAATGTTGCATTACAAGTCTAGATCCCTATGCATAAATTCACAAAACCCCATAGAATCATATAATAATTTTAGTTGGAAGGGACCCCTCATAAGGTCATCTGGTCCTGCTCTTCCACCCAAAGCTTGGAAGTTAGACAGAATGCCAAAGGTAGATAGATTGCTCCAAGTCACACTCTCATAACAACATGTGTTGAAATTATAAAATTAATAAAGTGAACCAAAAAAAATTGCTTACTCCATCCCCTTGTGCTGAGACAGCATTAAATCTACCTAACCACTTCTGATGCATGCTTCTTTAACTTGCTTTTAGAGAATTCCCATATAAAGATTTCTACCACTTGTTCAGCTTCTCACAATACTTCATTGTCTATGCAATTACAGTGGGAAAAAATCTGTTACTCAAAATTAAGATTTTAGAGATTTATTAGCTTCTTCTCATCCATCTCCCATAGTACACAAAGATTGAACTCAAACATAAGAAAATTGTGCTGTCATTTTTAAATAGATCTTAAGAGTCAAACTATTTTCAGTAAGAATCCAAAACCTACCTCCTTCAAGCTATTTACAACTGAAGCCAAATACATTTAAATGATGCTAAGTGGAAAATCCAGTTTCAGAAACACCAGATAAAATGCTGTTTTGTGAAAGCAGGAATTGATTTTGCAGACTTTTGTGTAAGTCATCCACATTTTGATTACAACCTGTAATACTCAACAGAGCTGACAGCTGCATACAAGCGTTGCAAACAGAACAGTCAAAAGACTGGCAGAAGGGTTAAAAATGACATTTTCTCCTGTGACTCTTCTTTAATTCTTATGATAATTCATAAAATACTGAGATCACTTGAAAGAATATCCAGCTTGCATTTTAAAGCATAAAAAGAAAAGGGTGGAAGTGGAGTCTAGCAAATGGTTTCCAGACCTAAAACTAATGTTTTAGATTCTAAACCAGCATAGGGGAGCCATTAAAAAACACGGTGTAAATTATTAAAAAATAAAATAGAATTTATTTTAAAATTAGACTTGAAAAAATCTTAAAATCTACAGGAAAGATAATATATGAAAATAGGAAACAAAAAAGTAGCAATAGCAAAGTGATTTTATTGTCTAACATTATGTTTAGCACCCTAAAGACAACTTTTGTGTGACTGATTATTCAAACTGTAAGTAGAAACACTCCAGTTGCATCTGATACAACAGGTTTATCCTTAGTTGCCTGCAAACACCTGTTTTGTATATGCAGAAAATAAGTGTTCACAGCCTTCTAAGTTTGCTGAATCTTTTATTACATGAATCATAGAATATGGATTTTTCTGTTTGATTAAAAAATGTTATTCCGGTTTAGCGTAAAAAAGATATCTCTGAAAAAGTGAAATTTATTTCTCATTTAACCTACCCAGAGTAGTCTTCATAACCAGAAATGTTTTTTAATATATCAATGAATTCTAACTTAAATATATATATATATTCATCTAGAATATATTTTATTGGTTGTTATACAAAGTGCTTCAAAACCTGTTTTAGGACTTTGCCAAAGTATATTCTTATTGATAAACTTATCTTAATCTTTCAATAAACCTTTTCTTTGTTATTTACCACTAGAATCCACAGGCCCCAGTCACATCTCTGCAATTTTATCTCCACAAAAAAACAGCCCCTATGTACTACAATTCTCAAACTTCTTCACGGTCATAAGGCTGAGAAGAAGACTACTAAGAAGCTTTCTACCTCCGTGGGGTATGAAATAGGAGTTATTCTTCTCCATCTTTGGCATCCTCTTCCCTGCCACAAACCCTGCTGCACATAATGCTTTTGCCATCTCAGGACAGGGACAACATACTTCACATTAAGAAAATATTCAGTATAAGGCTGAGCTAGCTAGCCCCCAAATTATGTGATATTCCTCTGCTTTTATAGAGTATGAACACTCACACTTCCCGCAGTTTTTCATTTGAAGTGAACTAGGTGTGACATGCTAAAACATAAGGTCACTCATTTCGTTAACAAGTTACAAGTAAAGATGCTATGTGTCCCTCACTGCCGTGATCTAATATGAGCCAGCAGAAAAGTGCATTTGCTTCTTCCCACAGCCTTCAGCCCCTGAAGAGGACCTATGACTGTTATTTCCTTGGCTTTAAATGCTGAGAATATTAATAAACTGGAGTTTGTAGCATACTGGAGTTTGTAGCATATACTCCCAAATCATATGATCACACATAGTTTAAAGAGATCCTCAAGTCAGCCTTACATTACTGATTAATCACGCTTTCATTTTTTAATCTCTGTAACTTCTCAGTTTTTCCAAGCTCTTTGGGATTGATTTTTAAAGGCTCTATTCCTTCCAGAGATTTTTCAATACTTTCAACTCTTTTGCTTGCTCACTGAAGCTTTGTGCTGTGCTGTTACTCCCTCAACTGCTCTTTCAGTTCATTGCAGGTTGCTCATTTTTTGCCATCCCCTCACTTTACTGGGGTCTACCTGTTAGAAAGGCTAATGCATTCCCATTGTTGTGACCGTAAACTACAAGACACACTGCTTCCAAATCATATAGAGACATAGGGATTTTATAGGGAGATACAAGTTATTAATGAAGCCTTCAGAACAATCAGAAGCAGGTTGAGCAGATGCCCGCTGCTTATGTAAAGATTTACTTGTAAAGCTGCTTGAAAAAGTTTTGATTTGCCTCTTTAGGTAGCTTTTAAAAATCTTCATAAAGTATTTTTAAATGTTTCCAGATATTTAAGCTAAATTGAAACGTCAAGAGACATATTTTTAAAAATAAAAAGCCTAAAAAATGGCAAAGAACATTTCAAAGTCTTTTTTTCACCATTTTTTTCTACAAATTTCATGGAATTTAAAATTCTTTCCAAAAAGGTCTACTCATGAGAAACCAGGTGCTTACATCTTTATATATCTATATTTGTAATTATCATTATATATTACCATATTACATTTATTCATAAAATCACTGCATAATCTGAGGAATGAAAGCTGCTTAGCCCTTTGAAGAATTTCAAGTAATAATATATTTAATGAAAAAGCAAAGTATCAGCAGTCTGACATTCAGTGCAAGCACATATCAGACATACACTCTCCTCCAAGGCAGATTTGGGGTAGAATATTACAGCAGTTCTTTTCCAGTTATATTAATACATAAAAGTGAGTGAGGTAATATTTATTTTGAATATCAGTCTAAAAACAAATGTTTTGTGGTTTTCTTTAAATGTCAATTTACCAATAGCATGGTAATAGTGAATCAGTGAAAGGAAGACTTGAAGTCAGTGCAGACTGCATCTCTTTTAAAAAGCTGAACTTTTGTTCCTTAATCCTGTATCCAGGGAATACTGCAAGTTCTGGTAATCAGCCTGCTATTTCACTTAGACTTTGTTGTTATAAATGTATTAAATTTTTCATAAAGCAATCTGTATTTGCAATTAATCAAGTGAGTTGTCTTTTTAAGATAGTAGCCTAGCAACTTCCCAGAAGCCAGGGGAAGTCCCAGTTGGTGCTGCAGACCGATACAATGATTATCTCAAGCCTGATCTAACTTCTGTGTTTCAAAGCATCGTTCTGATTAAAAGTGAGAAGAGAAAAAGTTTGGTGGAAGCTGGAAAAATTGTTACATCTTGGTGAGTATTCTTTATGTCCATGTGAGCTAAAAGTTTTTTCATGGGGAAATTAGTGGTTTAATTTGTCTATAAATTAATACAGATTTGCTTCTCGTTCACAAACAGGCCCAAACATGAAAAAGAATCAATTGATTTTCTTCTTGCTGTTTTGCTTCAACTCCAAACTAACCATTCATTCAAGTGGATCTAGGAGACTGGAAACATGAAAATGTATTTTCTAAGTAAGCCAAAGTGAGTGTGAACCCGCCAAAGTGGATTATATTTAATTAATCTCAAGGTGTCCAGATTCCCAACTCCTTGCAAGATAAAAGACTTGACAGTTTGGAATCTGACTAAGTCTTTCATAGCTTCATGCCAGGGACTCTGAAAATGCCAGAGTTCCCAGGGCTCCAAGATGCATCAACCAGAGCTGCAGGCTTTAAAAGTCTTGGCTGAAAACTGCCCTGGGAGCATCTTTGTATCAAAACATGTAGGTTTCCACTGAACTTGCCTGTTTCTTGGTCAGAAAACACATTTTCAGGCAACATTTTGTTCTCAGTGAATCCATTTCACCAGCGCTGCTAAAACCACAGCATTTTTCAAACCACTGACTGAAAGACAGCTATGAAGTTGTCCAGGGAAGCAGTTTCTGAAGGGACTTCCTATCCAGATTCACTAGCAGTAGGCTAGAATAGCAGCTGTCCCCCAGAAGTAAAAACCCTGCTGTGGAAGTGCAATCCTGACTGTCACCGGCAGGTCACAACAGGTCTGTAATGACTAGCATTGAGGGGAGGCCAATTAAATAATTAAATGGGACTAAATGAAAACCCAGGGAGGAACAGAGCTATATCAAGGTCTCACTTTTGCATGCATATTGCACGCAGATACATTGCATTCTTCATTAAAGGTAATCTTTTCAGTATGATTTTCCTGAGGATTTGACAGTGGTCAAAATTCTCAAGCTATGAAGGCTTACTTTTAAACTTTCTATTTAACTTCAGTATAAAGGGACTAACCTGAAGATGAGTTTGTCTCTTGTGTAAAGTCATTTTTGTTGCTTCCCTGAATATTCAGCCAAGCAGCAGTTGAAACTCCTTTTCTGAAATCTCCTTGTATTCATTACCAGAGAAGCAGAGCAATTCTGATTCAAATTGTGAAAGGATTTCATTTAAATGAATATACATTGCTTCAGGCTTTCTGTTTGGGATCAGGGACAAAGATTGCTGTAAGCGATAGGAACTCTACCAGAGACAGAGCTACTGAATGTTGAGAGGCCTAGACAACTGGTTCATATAATCACTGTAATTTACATGATTTATATGAAGCTGAAGATGTTTTTCTTCTTTCAGTACAACTTGACTATGGAAGTGTTTTCCTTCTACACATTCCTTTAAACTTACTCTTTAAGGAGTTTATAATCGGTGAGCAAGCCCCTTCATTATTCTTTGAAGTTAAAATTATTCCCCCCCAAAATCATTTTTTTTCTTTTTTCTTTTTTTTTTCTTTTTTTTTTTTTTAATCTTTTGAAAGGACTGGCTAAAAAATCAAATTCTATAAATCCTAGTTTGACCATCTGTGAATTAATACTGTTACTTCAACTTGCTACTTAACTCCTCGTATGCTTTCTCCATCCTCCAGATCCCTTTCCAAGGTGTTATGCTGCTAAAGACTTTTGGACTGTTCATTGAGTGAAAACGCAGATTTTTATGTCATTTTTAAACCATTTCTTCAGAAAAGCTATATAAGGCTTAATGTTCTCTGCACAACAATCAAAGACAGTTTTCTCAAACTGCAAATAGTCAATGAGTGATTCCGATCCAAAAGCATGAAGGTTTTTAAGGGCTAGAAATCAATATGACGCAGTTGAAAGGGGTAGGAGGAAAAATAACAGAGTTAAATGAAAGAGAGAGAGGGCTGACAGAGGATGTTTGCCTAACTGCTGTCTTCACCTTTGCAATTCCCAACCCTAACCTAAAGAGTTATGCAGTTAGAAGGCTTCCAGTCTTGTACTCATACATATGGGAAGTGGGCAGAGAACTGACCAAAGATGAGCCAACAAGACAGAAGAAACAGGCTAGACATGACATATTTGGCCTTTTATAAGGAATAAGGTATTTATTCTATAGAATTAAACTACTCTGTATGTGCAAAGAATACCATGATCTCCTGATTATGTTGTCCAAAAGTATGGATACTGGGGGATTGTATAAAGTTCTAATACTTCCTAAAAATCACCATACTGTGTCACTCTTAATCATACCTAATAGTATCCTAGTATGTTAGTAGATTAAATTAAATATCCTTCATGGGGTGAGCAGGGAAGTATTTTGTTTCATCAATTTTTATTACCTGCCATCTAGCTGTGCTATATGACCCATTTACAGCTTTGTTTTATAAAGTTAAACAGTAGTTTTAAGAGAACAGAGGATATCATGTTTGTGCTATGAATAGTACAGCACCCCTCACCATTGAATTATCAGGGATGTAAGACAGCTGCTCTCCTTGCAAGCTAGGAAATATTCCAGCAACTTCTGCATAGTCAGTCTGTCTAATGATAGCTTTCTACTGGAGCTCAAAGACCTGTTTCCTCGTTAGGTATCATCTGCCATAACATGTGACACAAATTTACCAGCCTTTTCAACAGAAGGCATTAAGCCATCAGTTCCCAGATGTCCAGCAGCCCAGGCTGTTTGAGTCTGGAAATCTCAAACCAGGAAATACAATGAGCCTGTTTCCAAGTATGTTCAACCAATTATACTGTGAATCTGTGCTACATAGCTGACACATCATATTTACTGAACATAAGGAGGTCAAAAGATAGTATGCACAAACCATCTGTATGCTCCATATCACAAGGAGGTAACTCTCTTTACTGAAGCCTCCATAGCGATGTGATCTGAACAATGCTTCCATGGGGAAATGGAGTTGTTACAGAAGCCTGATCTTCAACTCCTGGACATCTAATTTCAGAGAGAAATGAATAGTAAAGTGTATTCCAGAATAGCCAAAAATTGTAAGATTTGTGGCCATTTACAAATTTGAAAGTATCTATCTATCCAATGCACCTACTTTGTTTTCCAAATTCATTAGAGAAAACAACATTTAAAAGGTTAGGAATGTTTGTCACACTCCAGCTTGCAATGCTATGCTAAGAATTCCATAAATAGTCCTTTGGTGTGCTGCTACTATAATACTTACAGTTAAAATTTTGGCATTTAAGAATTCACAAGAGTTTCAACATTTCTGACAATGATCTGTAGGTCCCCACCAGTAGTTCCAGTCAAGGAACTACTAGCTTGGAAACTGTTACTCTCATCGTCTAAAAAGATTGCTTTTCAGATTGGGTTTAAAACGTTGATAAGTCAACATGGCATGCTTTCTTCCCTTATTCTGCAGATAATTAGAAGACTTTCATCTGATTGAAGCTGACATTTCAGCAGTCTGTAAGAACACTAAGTTCCATAGACATACTTCTAAAAAGGAGATTTACATTATGAGTGCAATGGTAACAGCAAACAAGTCCCCTGGGTTCTCAGGAGGAGAAAAGTTCTCACCTCATGCATGTCTGGACTAACAAAGAATTCTTGAAGACTACAGAAGCTGGACCTTTTGTTTCTTTTTATTTTTTCTTTTTATTTTTTTCCTTTTTTTCAGAGCTATACTACATTTTAATCATTATTATACAAAATATAACATATACTTATGTTCTTGCAGCCATAGGCTCAAGTGATAAGGGTTATTTAACGGAGTTGGTACTTGTATTGATCGCTCATTGCTAAGAAAGGAAGTTGCAGGTTAATCAGATCTGCAAGTGCCATTCTCATTATTTACACTGCTGAAGAGGATTAAATATTAGGGGGGAAAGACCACGGTTTGCTTTGCCAGATAAATAAAAATCAATTTGTTGTCGTTAGTAAATGTGTTAAATGTAGCAAGGTAACAAATCCTGCAGCCCTCTTGAGGATGATTTTTCAAGACAGAGTAGCCTCTGAACAGCAGTTAAGACATGGCTATGAACAGGGAACTATGTAGGAGGTATTGCTCACTCCCTCTTCTGGTTAATTCTTCTGTTAACCTCATTTCCAAATCTGATTTTTCATGTAATGTGTGATATTAATCTCCACAGGGGATGGACAATTACACACAGCTGTTTCTTCTTTTAATCTTGTTTCCAATTCAAAGCTTGGACATTTCTTATGCAAATTGTTTGTGTTCATGACATTCAGGTTCTTCTACAGATCTGGAGACAGCTAATGAGACTGGATGTAGATCTTGATGAATTTCTATGATGCTAAACACCTTCATCACGTATCGTTTTGCAGTTTTACTAGCAAATTCTATAACCTAGTGTGTTTGCATCCCTCTGACTATTTGCAACACGGATTGTTGTATTGTTGTCAGCCAAAGTTTCTTGGCAAACTCGTTTGCCAAGTTCCAGCAGCTATGGTACCAAGTACCACATTTGAAAGCAATATTCCCTGGCTTTGTACCAGGCTGTAAAGTACATGGATTCATGGATTAGGGAGAGTTGAACCTGATGTGAGGCAAAGTTGCATGCAAAATGGTATTTCATGTTTCTTTTTAAATCTGCTTTCTCTAAAACTGTCCTACTACCTATGGTGGAAACATTTTTTTCCTCTGACAGTCTTTTTCTCTTCCTAGACTGACAGATCATGGATATACAGGATTTGTATGAGGGTAGGTTGTTCCTCCTCACATGGTGGGAGCTAGTTCTGCACTAAGGGGTACAGAACATTTCTGTGCTTGTGTAACAGCAGAACGGGTTCTTATCTCATTCCATTGCCTGACAGACAATGCAAGTCAGAGAGCACACCTTATCAGCGTTATGTTTGTTTACTTCTGTGTGTCCATATACTGTATAAATCTCTGAGTCCATTTGGCTGAGATTAGAATGGAAGAATCGACAAAGTGACACGAGTGAAATGCAGTTTGCAGTTTGATTGTGTGTGGAATAGGTTTCATTTTTAAGTATCCGAATAAACCAGATTGCAAGGAGAAAACAAGGTGCTTGTTCTGCACTATGTGAGCTCAATTTATTTCCTGAATTGGAGGCAGGAAGAGAATTCACCTTGTTTTTAATTGGTAATAATTGAGCAAAGCTTGTTGTGGGACTACAGCACTTGAGGAGGCTGGACATTTCTGTGTTGTAGCAAACAGCCTCATGCCATAGTGTCAGAAGTTAAGGTATTCAGTACCTTACAGGACAAAGACCATAATCCACCTACTTCCAGAAATGCTCAGTGCAAGCATATTTATTTTTAAAATAAAAATCATATATATTAATATATTTAAGCCTTCTATTTCTCCTACATTTTACATTTTAGAATTATCTAGGTCAGTACATACCCTTCCAGTAAAAACAGTAATTTCTGTGATTTACCTGAACTCTCTTACCCTTCTTCCAGAGCTCCAGCTCCAGCAACTTCTTAGCTCTTAACCTTCAACACAACTAATTTGTTCGTGTTCCAAGTTCTTTGACATAGAAGTGTCTTCTAAAAACTCAAGACTGTGACTATAGATTTTCTCCTGTGGCATTAGGCACATGATGTCAGGATGCTCATGGCTTTGCCTGCCTTTCCTGGACTGAGGCTCATGGTGGCTTCCAGTCTCAGGCCCACCCTGCTCATCTCACTTGTGTGCAATTAGGATTGTGCCCTTGTCGGTCAGGTCTCTGCCCTTCCCTGCCTTGGTTGCCTGCCTTGGTGTCAGTCTTGGATCCCAACTCCCCTTCCCTTGGGCAGCAACTAGCCCTTGCTAATCCTGAATGGATACCTTTCAGGGCAGAAGGTCTTGAACTATCAGTTTTGAGTACCTTAAAACCTTGGATGAAGTTAAGTTTGTATTAGGCATAATCTGCATATCTATAATTCATGAGTGGTAATCATAAAAAAAAAAAAAAAATTAGTTAGTAATCTACCAATTATACACAACATCACAGGATCACCATACTGCTGAGTACTCTGTTTTGACAGCAAAGTCTCACTAACAGCTGCTTTTAACACATTAATTTCCTTTTTAAAATACAAGTGTTAAACAACACATCAGCTGTGGATGTTTTGCTTATTTTCTGTGTTCTCTGAGAATACATTGCACCTGCCCCAAAGAAATAGAAATAAAAACTAATTTAATTTTATGAATTCAATTTAAAAGTTTCACAATATGTCACTGTTGTTGCATTGTAATTATTTTTTTTTAAGAACAGGATGTTAATACTGCAGTTTCTCCTGCACTCCTCCTTTAATGCTTTGCCTTTATTTTGTGCAAGACATCGGTACTATCTGATGTTCTCAAACAAAAGAGTTTACTACTGCCACCTTTTAATAGTTTCTCACTAAAATAGCTCCCACCACTTCCTTCTTCTTGCAAGTACTATAGTTCTGCCTGGAGCTCACACAGGTCACAGCAAGGGCAGGAGATATCGTATTAGGTGCTCGTGGGTACCTCTGAATAAACTGATTTTCAAACTTAGTAAGGGTGATATCTCTGATCCTTTTTCTGCTCCTTGGCTCTGCTTCTTTAAACCAACATGCAGTAACCATAATGCCACAGACCTGCTCCAAGCAATGCTAGAGTAGCCAGCAGTAAAGCCACCTGGTTCTGAACATCCTTGCAAAGTCAACAGCTGGTGCTACAATGAAGGTTAACTTTATATGGGGTTGCATTAATTAGTAAGAGTATTATCAGCAGTTTGAAGGAAGTGATTATTGCCCTCTATTTGGCACTCAGCAGATCACGTCTCATATCCAGTTTGGGGCCTTGTCAGTAGCAATGCAATGTCAACAACTGGGAGAGAGTCAATGGATGCTCGTTAAGATGGTGGGAGGGTTGGAGCACATAGGGCCAAAGGCATATAGGGCCAAAGGAGCGGGGTTTTGTTTCACTTCATGAGAAGGCAATGGAAAGTGAACAAATGCTACTGTGCAGAGTAAGTGGCTCAGGGAAACTCTCATCCTGCAGTATTCTTAGATAGGAAAGAAATAATAATCATGAAGTCTCTGTGGTCATTTTGCTTCCTTAATAAGTGGTGGATATTTAGGTTTGGTTTCAAGGATTGCTGCTGTAGTTTACTGTCAGACACAAATGCAACAGCCAAGGCTTTTCCTCATGCTTGGCAGCCTGTTGGGTTTTGTCTTAAGAATTCTACATTGCAAGTGACACATTTTCTTATTCCCCAGATGTTTCATGACACCTGCTACAGTGACTCACTTAGCATTCCCCAGCAATTGTCAAAGCAGAGAAGGTTAGCAAAAGTATCCTGCCCATTTTTGTACCATAAAATTCTCTCACCTGAAAGTAAACATATTTCACCCAGCCAATTGTGTCATTTCTGTAATGTAAAGAGAATATACAGATATTCTAATAATCCTACTGTTCTGTTTATCACCGGAGGAAAAAGAAGATAAAAAAAAAAACACTTGACTTTGTAGAAATACAGCACTAAATAGTTCTGTGAATCATATTCAGCATGAAAGGGTGGGAGCAGACAAGGTTCTGTTCTGTACATGGATCAGTAATTAAATGGCTGTTGTAAACAACAATATTTCCTACATCTCTAAATAAATTCCACTATTTCTGGGTAGTGCTTCTTTTGCTTTGTTTATTTTTAATTCACAGCACATTTCTGTTCTGCCTCTGGTTCAAGGATACGATCACTGCAGGTATGCTGTAGCACTCTAACTGTTGGTTATCCAAGCTGATTTATGGAGCAGCTTTCCTTTCCCCTTCCCACTGCTTGTAATGTAATAAAAAAAGGAAATATAAAATGGAGTCATAAAATAATTGATTCACTGACATGTACTAGCAAATGAACTCACAGTTCAAAAAGGCAGAGGAGCAGAACAGAAGACTGTCACATCTAACAGTGACAAATGCCATTTAACTGTTATGAAATGAAGCTGATACTGAGTGTTACTTGCACAGCAGATGAGGAATATGACAATGCCAACGGGTTGTCTTCTTCTGAATCTGTTAATCCATTTCATGCCTCTTGACTGACACGTTGTTTTGAGCTAATGGGGGAAAGCTGATACTAAAGTTCTTATTTCATGTTGTTGGTGGATTTTTTTTTTTAATTGCTCATCTTTTCTTAAGAGATTCAGCACTCCAGATGGCTCTGTCATACTTTCAGTGCTTGCATAGTAGGAAGTAAATGGCTGTAGAATTTGCATGCCACAGAGGGCACTGGATAGCTTTCGTATGTAGTCGGCAAGATTATATTTTATGGCACTGTCTGAGATTTTTTGCAAATAATGGCATTTAAACCAAATCATGAATAATTAATCAATAATCAGCAGGAATGAATCAGGCCACTGGCTGGTGGGATCAGCAATAAGCTCCAGTGGGCCCCTCATCATCTGAGACAAATGCTCACCTTCATTCCAAACCTGAATTATTTCAGAAATCTACTATACCCAACAGATGCTGCATTATCCTTTTTTCTAACTATCTCCTTCATTAATGCAACATGTTATGTAAAAATGTGGAATAGCCTGTCCATCAGCAAAGTCACACTCCACTGGTCTTGCTTGCCTCTGTAGCAGTCATGTTTCACCCACAAAATACAACTCCACATTACACAGAGGGTGTGAAATTCACAGCTGGGGCTGCCTCTATCATGATACCAAACTCACCGATAGAACTACATGCTTAAGTTGAAAGTAAAACTGAAAAAAGACAAGCTAGAAATTACCTAGAGACAGCTAGAAATTAGATTTCCCTGTCATACAAGCAAATGTGATCATAATGATCGTAGCTGATGGTGCACAATCACTAAATACCTCCTTGCAAAATACAGAATGCAAAACTACTGCTTCCATAAAATGAAACTGCATATCATAGGAAGGGACAAATTGTCCTTTCTTGATACTTCTTAACTCTTAGTGTTTCTATTAATGTCCTCATATTAAAGCTACAAATCAAACCATAAGATGGTGGTCCTCAATAGCATCACCTTGCATAAAATAATACCATGGTTTGCTTCTCATTCTGGATTATACCCAAATTAGAGCTGTTTGTTCCAACTGTTAAGTATATCATATGTCTAACAGATTAAAACTGATCCTGCAAGCTGTTCCGTATGGGCATAATATCTATCTGTATTAAATAAGCTGTGGGATCATGACTCTTTCTAGGTTAGAAATCATCTGCAAAATGTTTAATATATTCTTCCAATGAAATCATCATTTATTTTTACTACAAATTTGTTATTTCAGATACAGTGGTTCCTAGATTTGTCTAAATAACTCTTAATGTATTTGTCAGCACCCACTTCTTACTTTTCTTAGTTGATACTATGCAGAAGGGTAATGAATCCCAATGCAATAGGATTATGGGATTTTTTAATTTTTTTTTGAACAAATTAATATTTTTGCAATTTATGATTTTTTTCAAGAATAACAAATTTTGAGAAAAAAAAAAAACACTATTAATGGGATTTTCTAAATACTTTAAGCAATAAAAGACATCATCCTGAGAATGTGTGAAGAAAAAAAAGATAGCTTTTTTTTATTTATTTATTTTTTAAGCACAGTATTCATGAGCTAGGGGGATTTCCTTGTAGTTTTCGACCAATTTAAAATGACTGTAAGGGGTATAATTCAATTTAAGAGTAAGATTTGTGTTGTGCTTTCATCCTCTATAACCTTCACTGCCATGCTACTTGCACTTAGAGTTTGGCATATACCAGGGTTTTATGTCTCAGAAATTAAACCTTTTTAATAAATTAGAAGTATTTAGGAAATTTAAACACATTTAGAGAATTACTACAAATTTCTGTATTAAATCACAGGGGAATTGGAATGATATTTTATTTCTTTTGTACTATTCCTCTGGTAAAACTCCACTTCTTAAAAGTTGTCCTTCAAAGCTTTATTTAATATCTCTGAATTCTAATCTAGTCCCATTTCTATTAAAAACTGGGCA
This sequence comes from Oxyura jamaicensis, assembly GCF_011077185.1. Taxonomy (NCBI): domain Eukaryota; kingdom Metazoa; phylum Chordata; class Aves; order Anseriformes; family Anatidae; genus Oxyura; species Oxyura jamaicensis. The sequence continues at coordinate 28,258,715 of NC_048894.1, forward strand.
GAGTTTCTCCTCCTTTGACACTAAGCATTAGGTACTGTGATATATCTGTATCAGTTGTAGATGTATCAGTTTCCAGCCAAGATCCAGAATAATTTCCACTGGTGTGTTTTCATTAATGTCAGTAGAAGTATGGACATACATATGTTGGGACATGTATACTTTGACATACATTGAAATACTTGGATATATTTTGCCATCACACTATTATTTCTAGTCCCTAATTTTTTGAACTCTTATTAAGAGCCTTCTCTATGATGTCTTATGCTTTCAATACAAAACCTTTAGACCAATTTTAAAACTTTGTTTGGTCCTTACGCTGGAAAATGTCAATAGCCAGAGATAGGGGCTGGCATTGGGCCAGCCTGCTCCACAGACAGCCCAGATTAGATGTGGATCAATATACAATAAATGTCTCCTTGTCTTAATATGTAGGCAGTGCCCTCCCTGTTCAAAAAAACCCAAAGTCCTATCTACGTTAGCTTCTTGATCCCACTTTTTTCATTTTGGTCCTAATGAGAGAGTAAAATGTGTATGACACTATTTCAATTTCCATCACTTTTTCTCCTTCAGATTATCTCAGGTCTAAGCATATGACAAGGAATTGTGAAAGAGCATCACAGGGTTTCTTAAAACAGTATCCTTCAAAGGCTGGCCATCAGTTAATGTCTGGCAGTTCAATCAATAGGAGATTGCATCAAGAACCTATTTCCTGCAGGAGGTCAGTAGAAATGTCTGCACTGAATGGCTAACTAAAAACTTCTACTTATCTCATTATGTGCAGAAACACACTAACTATGATTTTATATCTTTGCTGGACTGGTGGAGTGATGATCAAAAGTCTATTGTACAGGATCCAAACTGCCAGCACTGCCAGCAGCACCTCATCTCTCCGCTATACATGTACAATTGTTTTTTTTTGTTTGTTTGTTTTTGTTTGTTTTTTTTTTTTCCCTTTCTGCCACAGAAAAGACAGCACAGTGTTTTTTAAAGCTAGCATTTCATCTTCAGGTGATCACTGCCAGTTCATACACATATTGGTCTAGTCAGGATTTAGGTAATGTAACAAGGGCCTGATCTAGCTCTCCCTAAAAATCAATATGAGACTCTCACTGATCTCAGTGGAAGCTAGATCAAGCCTCAAATACACTGGAGGAGATATTTTCCAAAGCACAAAGGACAGTGAGACATATAACTCCTAATTCCTATTCATTACCTTTTAAACCTCTTCTAATACTTCTTTCCCAGTGTGAGATAAAAATATAGATCAGGTAAATGTGAAAGACCTGTTACATCCCTGGACATACAAAATTGTTGGCTTGTTTTTCATCTTGACCCAAAGTGGCTATAAAACTACTTTGAAAACTTCTACAGTCCCATTTAAGCTAGCTGAAACTCAGACTCCCATTTAATGGCTTCTGTAGAAAAGAAAAATCAGAGATAAAGTAAAAAAAATGTAAGATAGGAATTTTAGGGGGAAAAAATCCTACCAAACCAATATAACTTAGTTGCATACCACCCTTCTATACCAGGCTTCCTTAAAATGTGCAATGCTTTTATTTAACTATAAATTGAGTAGATTGAGTTATTGAGATGGGAAAGTGGAAGAAATATTTCTAATTGTTGTGCAAACAAGTCCCCCTTATCTGATGGTTTCCACACTTCTAATTGTTGTTTGGCTTCATAGTAAGTGTACAAATGTATCTTTGCCCTCAATGGATTGTGAAACTGTAGCTTAATTATAAAAGGCAAGCTCCTTTTTTATTTATATATATATATATATTACTTAACAGCTAATGGTGCAGGCCTTTGGCTTAGAAGGTCATTTGTCTTCTGTACAGTAAAAGAAGTGAGGATAATCTCAATTTATTTAATTATGTTTAGTGATTCATCTTGCCTCTGCCCATATTTATTTTAAAGTATATATATGTATCGTTGTGCCATCAAGGACCTTTATTGTGAACTGTACAATTATTAATTTGCAGAAAGTAAGCTTCTACAGCTTTTTGTTCTTCAATTATATGTTTAAAGAAAAAATCTACCAGATCAAAAATAATTATTCTGTGAATTATTCTGTTATTCTATTAAAAATAATCACTCTTCCAGTGATTTTCTATGTTTGTTTGAGAAATGTACTTGTTAAAAAAAAATAAAAAATAAATAAAATAAATAAAAAAAGGATAAATAAATCAGAAATTTGGCTGTTGGTGTGCATTTTTAATGACTCTCACAAATGTGGGAAGTTCTAGTGGATTTAGGTAGCCAGAAATTATTCAGTAGCATGGTACTAATGTAGCAATAGGGTTGGCCATTGGATATTGATTCTAGAGATGATACTGGAAAAACACATACAAAAATTAAGGCCTTCTCTAGTAGCCTTTAAGTACTTGATCTTTAGTATGATTCATCTCATCTAACTTTAGACATTTACCATATATAGCTGTCTGCATCTGAATGACTTTATAGTTTCTACTGATAGTAAATAGTGTCATTAATCCTCTTTTGGATATCGAAAATATGTCAAATGAACTGTGCTGTACAAGTACTGATTTCTCCTGACTAACCATAACTGTAGTTAAACTGCTAGCTCAAATATCTCATTACAAATACCTAAAGATCAGGAAAAATCGGGAGAGCCTCGAGAGCCTCGGGAGAAAACTTAAAAATTCAAGATACTTTAGGCTCTTTCGCATTCCCTCCTGTTCTGGTTTAACCCTGGTAAACAGCTAAGCTCCACACAGCTGCAGTCTCATTCCCCACTCCTTCCCCATCTAGATGGGGGGAACAGAACCATAAGGCCAAGAAGTTATCCCATGAGTTAATCCATGAGTTAAAAACTCATGGGTTGAGAGAATGGAAGAAAGGAAGAAAGGAAAGAATAATAGAAGGAAAGAAAGAAAATATAAAAATATAAGACAAAAATAATAAAATCGATGCACAATGCAATTGTTTGCCACCAGCCAACCAATGCTCAAGCCAGTTCCCAAGCAACAGTAGTCCCCCATCCCCGGGCCAAATATCCCAACTTTTATTGCTGAGGATGATGCCATATGGTACGGGACATCCCTTTGGCCAGTTTGGGTCAGCTGTCCTGGCTTTGTCCCCTCCCAGCTCCTTCTGCACCCCCAGCCTCCTCACTTGGCAGGACAGTGTAAGAAGGTGAAATGTCCTTGGCTCTGTGCAAGCAAGCACTGCTCTGCAAATAAAACATCAGTTTGTTATGAAAACTGTTTTCATTACAAATCCAAAACATGGCACCATATGATCTACTATGAAGAAAATTAACTCTATCTTTTGCTAATACAAAAGGAACATGCTGTTGACCATGTATTTTGTGTTTTGTGTGTTGCTGTTTTTTTTTTCCCATATCTTTTACCAGTAACCTTCCCACTTACAAAAAGAAACACTTAGAAGTAATGAAGCTATTTGTTTTCACTTTCTGATAATCTTTTCTGTCCTAATGTGTAAGGGACATATACCTAAATATTGGCCTCTCATGAGCATTTAAGAAAAGTATCTGAGACTCATTTGTTGAAATAAAATTATTTTAGAGGAAGATCTACTTTGGTACTTCATATATATTAGTGAAACAAAAGACTCTTAGATTACATCTAAGTCAAAGAGTTTTATCTTTATTTACTTGACAAATATCTATTGCTACTCTTACCTTATAATATCTAGGTATCCTATTGTGCTATCACAGTATGCGACAATGACTGTATCAAAAAGCTTGGAATGCAAAGTAAAAAAATACATAAAAATAAAGGCAAAATACAAACAGTCAACAAAGGCAAACCTGAACTTGGCTAGGAGCTGGGAACTGAACACAAATCTCCCAAGTCCTAGTATACTGGTTTAACTTTTTGTTCTTTCTTTTTGTTCTTAAAAAAATAACAAAACACATATAAAACACATATACAATATACCCGATTATCTAATGGATTCAAATACAGGCTTATAATTAGCAAAAGTAATAATGACCACTTGACAATTGTCCTTTTTTTTTTTTTTTTTTTTTTTTAAATAATGGAATTTTCCTCCAAATTATGGTGCCTAAGTAATAAAACAAGGCCTTAAGTGGATAGTCCTGATCATGACTCAGGGTATTGAGCTTCCTCAGGTCTAACAAACTTTTGTTAGGTAGCCATTTTGACATCAGTTTCCCTTAGCAGCAGGGGCCCCCAAAATAAAGGACAAGATTAAAGCAAAAAATAAAAAATAGTATAAGAACATACATGAAAGTATAAGAACAGGAGAATGCCTGAGGGTTGAAAGCACAGATCCAAAAAGGTCAAGTACAAGTTCCTAAAGCAATGTAACACTGAGAAATGAATAGGACTGGTTTTAGCAGAGAACAAAGAGAAGGTATCTAACATGCAAAAAGCCCATATGTGCTGAAAAGACAAAGGAGATAGGAGAAATGTAATAAAGAAAGCTTAAGTCCCTATAAAAATGGGAACAAAGGAAGAACCAAATGAAGAACTGCTGAACTACCGACAGCCCTGGACTCTTCAGGCAGAGGGTCAGACCTGGAAGAATGTCGGACCTTCTGCCAGATGAATGAACACCATGGCTTATAAGCACCCTCCACCCTTCACTAAAGAAGGACTGCTTTTTCAATGTGCTGTGCATCAAATTTGGCTACTGCATGTCAGAGGCTTCCAACAATTCCTGCTTCAGATAAACTCTTAACTAGCAAATTGGTGGGGCAAAGCAAATCCTTCACGCCATGATGGGAGAAGTAAAAAACAGAAAAATCTTCACAGGACTAATGGAGTCTTCTTTTCCTACTACGAATTCCAAGAACTGTCATCTTCTTCATACCTGCAAAATGCACCAGTATTCTTCTTTCCTTAGCTTTTATCAAATTGGGCAAAAAGTTTTCATACAGTGCCTCATTCATGGCCCTATAACCCAGTCCAGGAGTCTAGGTTATGTGAGAGCACTCACAGAGAGAAAAGAACTAATGGCAATAGTGGCATACATTCATTCACTCAGGTTTTCTTTTTATTGGTATTGGTATGCACTCAATAAAGTGACATCTTTCCACTTCACTAATGAAGCCATGACTGTGTGAACTCTGTTACAGAGGAATAGCAGTAATTCTGAGTAACATTTCTCAGGCAGTTATTTCATTCAGTGTTTAAATTAAAGGAGAAGCTCTGTGATCATGGTGCAGATGTAACAAAATGCATTTCATTTCAGTCTCTATCACCCCTCAATTAACAGAGATACAGCAGATAGGTAATAATTGCACTTCTTACTTTGCTTCTCTGTTTTACATTAATGCCACCATAATATCACGGGGATTTTAAAATAAATAAATAAATACATAAATGATAAGAAATCAAATATTATACTGAAAGTCAACACAGAGGCCATTTATTGTTTGGTGAGATATATTGTGGAGCACCAGAACTATCATATGCCTTTCTGAGTTAATTTTGTATAATTCAGAAAAGCCCTTAAAAACAATATAAAATTCAAAAAGTGAGCGTTTATATCCTGCATCTATAAATTATCACTTACGAACTTTGTTCCATGAAAAGCCTACTAACTGCCTGGGCTCTGTGCCATGTGGAAATAGAAGTGAATTTTCCTGCTGTCAAAGCAAACTCTGGAAATGAGAAAGGGTCATAGCTGAGGAAATACGGATTTTGTACTGCACTATAACACATAAAACTATTCAGATATAATCTGCCTTTCTGGAGAGATGTCTTCCAGATAGCTAGCATAGAATTGCAGTTTTTGAAAATCATGTATTCCCATCATAACACCTGTTACTGAGTAGCAGATGTACCCATGTTGATACCTGAGCATGGGTACTGCCCTTAGATTTGTGGATGTTCTTTTGCTGGAAAACACTATTTCAACAACAAGCAATTGCTACTCCTGAGTTCAGGAGTAGCAATCACAGATTTACCACAGTGAAATTATCATTTTACTCAATGTCTCAGTACAGTAACAATTTCCCAGTACAAATATCTTCCTACACATTCTGTAGACAACAGCTCTAAGCATATTTTTTCTTTTTCATACTAGATGCTTATACAATTATCAGCTTAAGTGTTAATTGGATTTAACTAATTGGTAAACAGGATTTTTATCCATTAGTTTTATATATGTATCAGTTCTTCATTTAAGGTTTAATTTAAATTCAATATAAGCAACTGGATAGCAGAGATTTGTTTTAAAAAAAAAATAAAAAGTAAAACCTTGACAAATCACAGCAATTTCTTCACTTTGGTATTTTTTTAAAATGTCTGTTATTAAATCTGTTTATTTTTATGTGCATGTATAATCGTATTATATAAAATATAGCATATGTTTCTAAGAGAGCTTCCTATGGATTTTGTTATTTGATTTGATCAACATGAAAAGACATGCAAGAGCCTTTTAGTTTAAAGTTTACTAAGTCTTATATATAGTCCACACAAGTCTGAGAAAAGAAATATAAAAATCTGTGGATGTAAGAAAATAATAATTTCATTATTTTGAACTAGTCCTGTAGAGAAAAGACATAAAGAATCATGGAGGAGGGCTTATGTACTACAGAGACTTAAAAGAATAATTAAAACTATGAATAAATGATCATTCACAAAGCATCAGTCAATTTCCTACAACAGAGTTATTTCTATTAGAGGTAGGGGATATTGAACCATGAACTGTGGCCACAAATTTCCATAAAACCCACAGATAATGCAACACTACTTTAAAATTATTTTAAAAGGCTTTTCAGGTTTGTCTTCACTGTATTTATAATCAGCGGCAGTGGAAAATGAGAGGCACTGTGAAAGCATTGGTGGCACACTCTATTCTAAGATCTTCCTATTCATTTTGCCAGGAATCTGGCTGCAATCAGAGATATTTTGATTGTGCCCCTCTCCATACTTTTTGTTAAAGCAGGAAAACATACATTAGCAGGAAAAATGTGTTACTGTAAGGGATTATCAACAACATAAATTGTCCAAACATTCCCACTCATCATTTTTTTCTGAAATTAAACACTACAAAAAAGTATCCTGTTTCCCATAAATCTGTTTGGTGAACATGTTAAGAGAAAACACCAGTTCCAGTCTACCATATATATCTATGCAGGATGAAAAGAGGTTTCATGGAAGTGGCAATAGTGGTGATGGTAATCATAAAATATAAGGAGATACATGAAAGTTATGAAAAGAAGAAGAAAAATGCACACTTGGAAAATAAAAGGTTGGCATAAAGTGACAAGAGTAAAGAAAGAAGAGATAAAATGTTTGTAAAGAAGGGAGGAAAATGTAAAGTTAGAGACAATCAGGAAAAAGATAAAAATGTTATAAACAAAACAAAACAAAATCAGCATGTCTTTTACCTTTTTTATCAAAGCCATCCAATAATTTTAGTCAATATATAGACAATAATCATTGGTGTCATATAAAAATGAGCCCAGTTGCCATCTGACAGATGTCTAGATTATAATTCAATCATCATCGTTACATTTAGTGAGTAAGATGCTGCCCAGTAATCTGAGCTGAAGAAACAGGATTGACAGAGTTTTAAATTGCTGTCTGTTCTCCACTACTTATGGATCCTGCAAGTACAGTGCTGGGAAGAGAAACAGTTGTTTGAATACTGTAATCTGTAAATTCCTTTAACTCCTGTTTTTGCACAAAGACTTGGGCTACATGCTACCTGTAACTAAAAAATTTTGAAATGCTGGGATATCGAGGGAAATTAAGGATATGGGATAAATACCAGCACTGGTGAACCTCTGATTTTGCACTCTCTTTTTTCTTGTGTTCCTATAACTTGTTCTTTAGTTAATTGTTTCTAATTCTGAAGTATATAGAAATTAATTCCCATTGTTTTCTGGTAAACTTCTTGGCTAAAGATCAATTAATCCTTGTAAAATTCTTATGAATAATTAAGCTCTTATTCACAGTTGCTGACAAGGTCTTAGATTCTGCTCAAACCCATTTGCCTTCAGATTTGTTCAGCTCTTAAAGATCTTTCCCACTGCATATTATTTTAGTATTTATTTAGCTTCCCCTGTTTTCCTAACAGTCTTCTCCATGTGTAGTCCTCATAGGCAAGATATTTTACTATGGTCAGGACAGTATAATGTTCATCTTTATCACTTGAAGATTAAGCATAAAAATTCCATGAACTCATGCCATGTTCTCTTCTTCTGCAAGTCCACTGACAGTCATTTCACTGCCCAGGAATCTCAGCTATAAGTATCTGTTAGAATTATAGCTTAAATAGGAAGGGACACATTCTATTTAACTATTACACTAACTTAAATCCCAAGTAACTCCACTGAAGTCAGTGGATTTGCTCTGGGTATAATCCAGTGTAGCTGAAAGCAGAAATTGGCCCTTTGATTCTTGCTGCTATTACACGATTGTTGGGAGATTTACTATTTAGGGTATGCTCTGTACAACTAACACATTGCAGCATACTTGTTGATCTACTTACTGGCAGAGTAAGAGCTTTATATTTGACATAACTGAAAGTTCTGAGTAAAAATAGATTTTAGAAAATTCCCAGCTGAGCTTTAATATCAATTTTCAGGAAGCAAAAATACAGCTTTACACCAAGCAAGACTAGTTGAAATGGAGGTAGTTTAGCTCACAACGGTTTGTAATATACTGATTGCCATGCCTGCAACCTCGGAGTGTATAGTATGAAGATTTGATAGCAAACCTAGAAATTACTTCTGCTAAATGGAAAAATGGAGGAGAAAATAAACAAACAAACAAACAAACAAAAAATTGGATACTGCAGAGCATCATAGTTGTTGCAATTTATCATCAGAATTCACAGCATTCTGGCTGATTTCCACAAGTTTTCATAGCATTAGAACTGGGGGAAGGTGGGGGAGATGAGGAGAGAAAGTATTTAACTAATATTTTATTACAAAAATGTATTGAAAGTGGTCAAAATATTTGACAGGTTTTATGGGTAAATAATGGGACAAGTGAGAAGCATACATAAAAATAGAGCAAAATAGCATAAAATATTATTAGAAAATATTATTAGAACAATAGAAAATCATCTTGACCAAAACAGCAAAAACAAGTTCGTTGAAAATCTATACAGAAAAGGACAGAAAATAAGATTTTCTCCAGAGTCTGTACTCTTTCCACCAATTTTACACACGTTTTACTTCAAATATAGACACTGGGCGTTTATTTTTTTTTTTCTTTTTACTCTGTTAAAATATTTTAATCAGCAAGAAGGAAAATTACATGAAAAATATTAAATATGTTCTTGACACAGGAATTAGGCATGATTCAGAGAGAACCAGGAAATATTTCTATTATGTTAAAATAGAAATTCACATATCTACTCCTTCCTAACCTATACTTTGGAAGTGGATGTGAACAGAAGGGAAAGAGACAGAAATTCTCTAGTGAATGGCAATATTTTGGAAGTTAAATGTGTTTGTATATATACACACATATAGAGATAAACATATAAAAATAGATATATATGTATACACAATCTCCATCTTCTATTTTTTATTTAATATTATGCAAAATAACCACCTTGCTCCCTCAGCAGTATTTGTGCTCTTTAAACCCTGAACTCTGTTCTGAAGCTGTTTCATGTTTGTTTTCAAAGACTTCTTTTAGAATATTGGAGGGTTTTTTTGATTGTAAAAATAAGAAACTACCTTTCCATTTGGGTTAGGACTGAGATGAAATGAGGAATGGCTGCCACCAAGCAGAAAATTTGCTCACTTTATGTGTGCCAGTTAATTACGACACTTCAGAGGCGCTTCTGAAAGGATAAGGCAAGCTGCATAAATTTAGCTGTAATCCAGGCAGGCAAAACTAATTTGCAGGGGATGGCCTTATCTAGCTGCTGCAGCTTTCTCAGAAAATTAACCTTGGATATTTGGGCCCAATTCAGAAAGTGTTTGATTTTTTTTTTCTTCCCTGCTCAGCATAGAGAATTTTAAATTCAATACAATACCTGACTTTTAAGAGGCACTATGAATGCTGTAGGCAGTTCAGAGTTATTACTGACAAGCCAAAATATATATTTATATATGTACACATATGATTGTCCTTCATGTCCATTATCCTGCCTTGTATGTGCATCAGAGGGTTTATCACCATATGTATGAAGGGGGGGGGGGGCGGGGAGAATTTAAGGGGGGGTCTTTGGATTAACAGAAGATGCAGCTCATTTTAATGTACTTAGAAAAATTCATCAAAGTTCATTGCAGAGTAAGTCATGCATACTGACTTGTTCATTCCAGTGGAAATGAAGAAATCCCCATAAAAACAGAAGTTTAATGAAGTGTTGGAACAAAGTCCTGCCTGTCATTCCAATTACCACTGATTTAGAATTTTCCTTGATACACAATTATTAATTGCTCTTACTCAGCACAATTAAAAGTTTACCTTAGATTTCACCAGCTTCACCGGCTCATGGATGAAAGATTTAATTAACAAATATTGCCAAATCCACCTTAAAAGCTTTGGGCAAAACATGAAGTACATGAAGTGCTTCTGGCTTCTTAGCATTTTGCAACCTATTTAGTTAAGACTGAATTTTGTTTTACCTAACAGCATTAATAAGTTCACAGTATGTCCCTCCTTTTGCCCAACCAATAATCATTGTAGGAAAACATGAAAGTATAACTCATACTTTTTTTTTTCCTGTAATTTACGTAGTTTGAAAACCCTGGATGGTTTCTAGACAATGCAATTTTTTATATTTGTTCTAAAAGACAGACTGACCACCCACAAATATATCAAAGACTATTTGGAAAAGAAAATATCAATAATTTTAGAAGGATTCTTCTTACTTCTCTCTCATTTTCCAAGGAGGTAGGTATCTCCTTTAGAGCCATTCACTCCAGCCTAAGCTTGATCACTAAAATGGGACCACAGAAATGTAATTAATGCCTTTTAGGTTATTTCACTGACTTCTGTCTTCACTGACAAGATGCCTAAATTTAAGACAGCTAAATTCATACTAAATTAATCTAACCTGCAGTTAGAGCCCATTAACTCTTTTGATGTTCAGCAGTATGTTAATGATGAGAATCTTTTAAATACATGCTCAGTTGCCATTCCATTTTGATTAGGCCCTTGAAAATACAGCTAGCATTCAAAAGGACCTATACATCTTATGTACATAATTCTGAATATTCTGATTTGGTGTAGAAAATTGCATGGCAGTGCAACCTTCATTCTTGCTCTGAATTTTGCCAGGTTTTAACAACCAAGGGCTACTTGTGATCAAGGAAACACAGGGTAATTTAGCATCTCCCTTCTTCTCATCCAGCTTCACTATGCCCCAAGATACCTTTTATTCTTGCATTATGTCAGTACAAATTTATGTTATTGTCAAGTTAATGAGTGGCTGCCACTTAGTTAATGCTGATTTTTGCCTTCAAAGCGATGGTAGGATTACATGCAAATATAAATGTCAACATAACCATTCTATAATAATAATAATAATAATGAACTGTTGTTTCATTATTGTAATCTTCACCATCATTAATATTTTTATTCTTATTGGTACTTAATTTTTACCACTACAAAAATAACAGCAATGTGCTTCTTACCATCCATTCATGTAGGAAAGACCAACTCTTGCACAGCAGAACTTGGATTGGAAGAGATATACAGCATATGAAAGACAGAAAGGTGACAGTTAAATGTAAAGTTAAAAACAGATTTTTTTAGGAAGTAGTAAATAGGTTCAAATTTAAAAGTTCATCCTCACATTCAAGTAAACGTGACAAGTAGTAAACCGGCAGTAGAAAGAAAAATAATTAACTAAATTAACTAAACTATTAACAGAGAGAATAAAATGAAAATTGACCATAATTGTTTAAACGTGCTCAATACTCTAGGTGAAATAGGAGTCTCCATGAACTGGCTCTGATTTAATATATCCAAAAGATTTCCAGTGCTCTTAAGTACAGACCTAAGTAAAAGAAGCATTCAGAAGCAAAGAGGAGCGTCAGCAAAATAACAGTGGAAATAGATTCAGTATAGTCAAGTTTGTACAAAGACACCTCAGGGAGAAGAGAAGAAGGCTAACAGTACAGGTCTGTGAAGATTCTGCTCAGTACTTCAGTCAGGGCAGAAATCCAAAAAGTAAGATGCTATCCAAATGGCGAGAGTTAGAACAGGCAACGTCAAAAAGGACAATGTGATCAGCTCGGTTAGAATATACTGTAGTCCCTGAGGATAAAGATGGTGCACAGTCTACCAGACTTGGCAACAAAAGCAACTTAGATTTGATTGTTACATATAACTCTAAATGCTTGTAAAGGGAGAAGCCAAATTGTAGGGGCAAACAGTACAAAACAGTGCAGAAATTAAAGGCTGATTCTTAGAAAAACCAAGAACACGCAGCTGCAGCTCGTGCCAATGGTTTTCGTTGTACTGTTCTCACACTTATTCTTTCATATCACGTATACAATTTCTTTCAAATTCCCTCTCTGTGCATCTTGCTTATGTGGATTTCCCAAAAGGTAAACTGTGCTTGCCATTTATTAAACCAATAAGCTAGCAAATAGTAATGATAGGTTTTATTTGTTATCTCTAACTCTTTTTGTCTAATGGCAGAAAGAAGCAAACTGAACAAAGCACCTACTTATTATTCTTCATTCAGATTTTCCTTCTTCAATTTCTTTTTCCACATTGCAATACTGAGAACTTCCAGTGGAATTCCATATTCATGGAAAGCAAATGCCATTAATATTTCTCAGAAATAATACAAAAATACAAGATTTTCTTTATTTTTCCCATCCAATAATTATAAATCCAACCATCATTTCCACTAATATTTTCCTTTCAAATTAGATCTATTATATTTCCAGCAAGTCCTTTACACACACTTTTTGCATGCATTCTTTTCTATCACTCAGATAGACTAGTGTGTGGTAAAGGCACTTTGCTAATGAGATGTCAAAACACCAAGTGGTTAGTTTTTAATTTAGCCCAAGGTAGAATGCTGTAGTTTAGAGCCAGTGATCCATTACTAAATTCGATTTCCCAACTGTTTAATTAATTTACGTATACAATATAATTATATTTAATTTGATATGCACATTCAAGATACAATGTGCTTAACCATTTCTAAATAAAATTCCAAAAAGTTTACTAAAAATTACTAACAGCATATTTTTCTTCAGTGGAACTATCCTACCAGCCAGTTTTCTAAATTAATCTTGTCATTTCATCTATTATGCTGATGTTAGCGGCAAACCTAAATATATATACATTTCTAAGAAAAATTGCAGAAGATAATAACTTTTAAAACCCACTTTTGGATTTTGACTTTGGGTTAAAATTAGACATGTTATGGTCATCAAAATGAACCTTCAGAATGCTGGAAAAACCAACAGAAAGCAATCTCTCTGTTCATTATGTGCTGCATTCTCATGAAGAGTTTTGGTTCTATGCTCTGGGACAATGAAGGAAAAAAAGGATGGTTTTGTATAGGATTTACCACAAGTAAAATAGTGAATAATGAAATGAAATTCCAAAGAGGGTTGTGTGCTAGAAAATAAAACCATGTAAAGTTATGAAAGTAACCAAAGAATCAGAGTGGGTCTATTTTTGTGGGTAAAGGATGCCTGTTATGTCCTGGGAATGTAATCTTAACTAATATGAAATATAGTTTGTGTTACAGTAAAGGTTCCCACCAAACTTGGGACTCATGTCTTGCACACATCTAGTATTACACAGTCTTTACTGCAGAACTTACTTTCTGAGTAAACACAGTAAGACCAGCGGAATGAACAAACAAATCGTAAGCCTCACAGTTTGACTATAGTGAAAAAGATTAAATCCTCATCTTAGTTGTCTTACCTACAAGAGAGTGCATTCCCTTTCCAGAAGAGGAGGCAAAAATTACAAAGGAACAACCTGGAAATATGATTTCCACAGCTTCTCTCTACACAAAATGAAGAATTAGAAATATTCAGAAAAGAAAATCCAGACTATCTGTTTTAGTTAATGACATAACACTTCAAATGGCAATGTCATCACACTCATATATCAAGCAAGATGAGCACAGCCTATTTAGTGCTAACCCAGGAATTCACATTGTTTAATGGGCATCAAAAAGGGCACATTTCATTCGGATGCCTTCTCCTGAGTGATACATAAAAGGTTTTACAAATCACAGAGACTTGGCCAACTTCCACACTAAAACATTAGCTAAAAGCAGTAATTGTAGAGTCAATTGAATGCATTATTCTTCAATTCTTGGTCAGCATAGGGTATCTATATTGCGGTATGCCTTAGGGATTTCCTGTTACTAGTATCTGTTCAGTGGAGAAACAATGTAAGATCAAGATGATTTGAAGTCAGATTCATCTCACCTAGCTTTAGACATTTAAAAGTTAGACATCGAAGTCTGAACTGGAGAGAAACAGGCACCTCGAGAGGGCAATTCATTTGACCTATCTCAGATGCCTATTTAAGTCAGAGATGAATCACCCTCCAGAGATGCCTAGATTTCTCTTTTGACTATAGAGAGAGCCTAGGGCAAGTAGTTCAGTACTAGACTTCTGAGTTTCAGACATGTAATTTAGAAGAGATATATCTCCCTCACTGTAGTTGTAAGGTTCGTTTTCCACAGTTAATCACTCATGCTGTTTTCAGATTCACAAAATATCCAAGAACTCACCTCTAAGTATTCCTCATTCACTCTTTTGAATATCTATTTTGGGTTGTTGGTTTCCTCTCAAGCACTTACTGCCTTTACTTTTGACTCATTTTCTCATTAAAATTATTCACTAATCAGAGGTTCATTGTAACTTCTCCATATTTCACCTCCCAAAACAGATGCCTTCGTGATAACAGCCAGAGCACATTATATAATTACTACGCTTCATCCAGCTGTTACTCACTCTTAGGATTTTATTTCCACTTCTCAGATGTCTGAAGCCTTAGCTTTCAGGCCTCCAAGATGGAAATAAATTAATAGTCTTTCTCTATTTAGTCAGTGATTTAATAAGATTATTCATTCAGTGTTGTATAGATTATGAATTAAATCCTTATAACTGATCCCAAACATTCAGAAAACCATGGGTTATAGAACTAGTGCTTGATTTGGATTTTAATTATTTTCTGAACTAAGGAGGCCTGACATTCTTCTCAGACTGATTTTATACTATTCCACTGACTTTAGTAAAAGCTTTCCAGAAAAACAAAAATGAGAGCAAAAATAATCCTAGGTTTTCACTAGACAGGAAATGGTTGCAGATGTTTTACATTAATTATTAATTATCTTTATATTCTCAACCAATTAATTAAATTAAATCATTTTATTAAACAGTGCTTAGATTAAAAAATAATAATAATAAAAATAAAAAAGGTAGACATTTCAGCAGTTATTCTCGAAGCGCAACACAGATTTTTGATGTTCTTTTCTCTTTGACCAGTAAAAATCTCTTGGTTAATCAACTTTTTCACATAGCTGCTAATTGATACAAACAGCAGCTTACATTCCCTCAGCATGTTTTAAAGAAGCATCCAGCATGTCTTGAAAGTCTTAAACAAATCATGGATTCTTTTATTAAAATATATATGCATATATTTTAACATCACTTCAGTTACTCCAAACATTTAAAGAGAGGATTCTTAATATAAAAGTATTATAATACAGAGTGAGTGCAATCAGCATAAAAATAATTTGACAGCCTTCCACATTGCTGAGTAAATGAGGCATAACCTTGAATATGAAACTCAGAGGCTGGTGATTTCTTTAGACTATATTAGAGATTTTATGACACTTCCTGTGGGAGAGGGAAACTGTTCAAGAAAGTTTATCACATCTCCCATAGGCACAGCAATCTTTTCTTATTTATGCTTAGATTATCATCATGAGTAGGTGTTTCTCATTCTCTGTGGGAGTCAGAACTCCAATAACAGACATACAGTTTGTGTGAAGATGAAAGTGCTGGAAATGTTTTTTCCAATAACATATATGGACTTGACAGTGTCTTCTAGTGTCTACTGTTTCATGTCCTATTGTTTATACTACAGGTTTAATTCTACAAGTGTTGGACACTTTCCAAGTACGGATGACTTGTTCCACCAATGGACTTTTGAGATCTGCAACAAAAGTCGATTGCCAACAGGAGTCTTTCCCATGCATCAATTTGGATGCATCTCTTTGGATGCATTGAGTGCTTAAAACAAACGCTTAGCAGCTACAAGGCCAAGACTTCCCGTATGTTTCTGTTTTAGGGAAGTGCAATGGACTTGGAACAGAAGTTATAAATTTGTAATAAATATTTACACATACATGCACACTCCAATAATTTATAAATGTGTAAATAAATATCGCATAAATTTAACAAGATTGTGATAATTGTACATTTAAAAAGGCTTTCTAGGTTTCACCAAAATAATTGTCTAGCAGCAAACTGTTAAGGTCAAGAAAAGGTGTCTCCAGGATAAGCTGAACGGACTGTGGACCATTTTAAAGGAGCACCATCAGGGTCAGCAGTCATTTGTTGGGAAAAGATCCTAAGTAAATATGAAGAAATTAAATCTCAGAGAAAGTTTTGTATTTAAAATAAACAAACTTATGCCTAGTTTTCTTGTTCTTTAAAAACCTCAATTCTGTTTATATATTTTCTAGTAATAGTCATAGTGTCGATGAAAAGTCCTGCAAACAGAGGTTGGAGTGCTTCTTACCAGATGAGTCCCCAAACTACAGAATTAAAATCCTCTCTCTCTCTAGACATTGGTAATGCTTCAGGAAAAAAAATGGCAATTAACTAGTATCTCACTCCAGCAACAGTCTGATTATCTCCTAGCAGATTACAGCTCAGGATTTCAAACCAATAGGATTTGGAGTCTGTTTCCTAATTTCTGAACAGGTACATTTAAGGACTAGTCATCTTATTTAAAGGGCAAAAGAAGGAAGCACATCCACTATAGCCTCATCTAAAAAATATATTTTAGAAGAGCCTAGCTATATTGTGCACAGCCTAATCTTTCAGTTTACATTAAGTACATTCTCTTCAGCCATATTTTTACCTGTGTTTTTACCTTTTTTTGAATTCTGAAATACAAGCATGAAAGAGACAGCAGGAGTTTGGAATGGAACAGAAAAATATAAGTCTTCACTCAGCGTTGGTTGAGGTTATAGACATCGTCACCTCAGGAAGTTGTAGAAGTTGAAAGTTTTATATTGAAGCTTTTTTAAGCTTCTCTTTTATCTGTTTACACCTAGATCCTAAGCCAGATTTTTTGAGCAGTGTATCTATTTCATACAGTAAAATAAAATGCAATTCAGTTGCGCTAAATTACAAGGCCCAGTCTAAAACATGGAATTTGAAGACACTCAGCACAGCTATGGAAATAAAGTTAGAAATTTGAAATTATTTTATTCAGCAACAAGATAAACAATGTTCAGCTTTCTGAATAAATCTGAATAAGGGCTTAGTTTGGCTGAAATAATTCAGGTTAGATTTCCCAAGTACAGACAAAAAACAAATATGAAAGATTAAAAAAATTCCAAAGGAATGAGGAAGCTATCCAGAAAGTAGAAAGACCAGAGGTACAAATAGTGTTGTGACAGTGACAAAATGGAGCAGTATTTATGAACCATTGCATGTTCACTTAGTAGAAGTGGAACGAAAAATCTAAAAAGACTTGTCATTGCTTCAGCTTGCCATTTTAAATGTGATAATTGTACAGTAATTTATCACTGTCTCACAATTAAAAGTAAATCAAAGTGAATTTATACTCTGAACACAAATGTGTCAGAATTCTACAACAAGCAATTCCTTTTTCATCCTTTTAGATGGAAGTAGATGACAGCAAGCTCACTAACAGAAACCTACCTAAGACAAAAGTACCAAAAGAACATGGAAATGTGCATTTATTATCATGAAATATATTATTTCTATGAATTTATCATTAATTTAATGGCAATTCTAGCTTCTATTCCATCAGAACACTTTGAAAGTTGGATGAGTCAGGAAACTAAATGTCTGCTCACAACTCCTCTCACACTTTTTTGAGGCTTCCTGGTGCATCATAGGTTGTTGTCAACTTGCATGTTTTACTTAAATATTTATTTTACCAGAGTCCTTAGACTTCGACTAGAAGACACTACCCAAATGAAAAAAGTGATCCCAAACAAAGAGTAAGAAGTTAGAAAGGAAGGGAAATACTAGTAAAAATCAGCATGTGTGTTGTGTAATAGCCCACATACGGGATCATCCCAAGCAAACATTGTAAACAAAAAGATTTGAATACTAAAATACTTTCTTTCATAGTTCATTTATATACTACACATAGGTCTGGCATGGATTTTAGGAACGCTTTAGGAATACTAAAATCAAGTGGCAGACCTCACCTCAGAAAAGCTATAGGTGCAATAGCTCAGTCAAGTTCACACAAATCTGGTGAAGATCGTCACACAACATTTGAATATACTTATATATTTGCACATGAGTAAATATACATATGTGTGTATATTTAAAGATGATTCAGAACACTTTTCTAGTCTTCTCTTTTCCTTTTTTAACATCAGTATGACCTCACAAAGGAATGTCTTTGGTTTCAGTGCTTAACAATCAGTCAATGTAGACTGAATGACTAAAACAAATACCTAATCTGCTATTTGTCTCTTCTGAGAAGGAAAGGAATTTAACATAACAGGAGACTCAAACAGTTCAATCAAGCAATATTTCAAGTTAATAAAATGAGTTCAGAATTTCTTTTCTACAATTTCTCACAGCCACTCTTTCATATTAAGCATTTGTGGACTCTAAGTTATTATTACCATTATTATTATATACTAGGCATATCATGTCTATGAACATTAGCTAGCGTAGACACTAATCATGCAGTGTTCTTCCCCTTTCTAAAAGTTATAGGAACCACATAGTAACCTCTTTACCCCACCCCCTCACCTTCCAAATATAAGAATATTTGTGCAGATAATGCACAGGAGCAGAAGTGCTAAGAATTTGGAACTGTAAGCATAGTCAAAATATATTGTTACCATCTAATTAATGCTGTACTACAAGGCAGCATAAAGGCTAGCATGATGGCTTTGCAGGAGAGATTCTGATCTGAGCCCTGTGAATACCACCTTGGTACTGCCTTCTGGTGAGATGTCTGTTTCAGGTCCCACATCCAGTTTTCAGCTCATTTCTTCTCATTTCTGCCTTGCCAAGATCAGCATTATTAGGTGCATTATTCACACATATACTGAAAAAAAGAAAACAGAACCAACCATCTCAATTTGGGCACCAAAAATTATTCAAAAAAATGACATTTCCTTTTGTTAGGTGTAAGGTATGAAAACAAATCCACTGCTGTTTGTGCAGCAATCCTGTGTTGTCATAGTAAGCATCATAAAAGTGCCCATGAATAAATTATTTCTGTGTTCAGTGAATTACTTCTGTATTCAGTGAAGATCTGCTATGTAAGAAAAACTTCTAGAGACCTCACACTAACTGCTAGCAACACCGAAAAAAAATATCTACCCTTACAGTGAACTTCAGGTCACATCTTGTTGATGTGGGGAAAAGTGGCAAAAAGGTAAAAAGGTGAGGGATGAAATCTGGCCTGAGAAAGATAGGAGTGTATGGAGTTACCAAGTGGAGTGAGGAAGGGTTGGAGTTTTCAGATATATTATTTGTAGTGTCAGAGAATACGTAGCAGGGAATGGAGTAGCGGAGATGTAATGTAGGATGCAGAAGCAGCCCAAAATAAGTCTGAAAGCTGCTGTTTCTCAGTCAGACTGAGCCTGGCATTTATTTTCAAAGTATAGAAAAGCTTCTGATGGCTCATAGTATGTAAGTACATACTACTACATATCTACTGACTCTATGCAATGCTATAGTTGCAGGCAACTGTGAAGTGCAATAACGGTCCCTGTCCCAGGTTAGAATTAGCCTATATACTGAACCCACCAGGGGACTCTGGAGACAAAGCACGTAAAATCACAGAACAACAACAAAAATACATTAAAAAGCTGCACCTAACAAAGTTACTTTACATCTGGTATTTCTTAACTCTTGACTGTCTAACCAGCAATCTTAGCATTCTTAAGTACTCTTTCCTATGTGGCTTTCATAAAAAATCAGTGTTATTAGCTCTAACAAACTAAACATGGTAACACGTTTTAGTTTTCGTTTAGTCAAATAAAGGCAGGTACATTGTATGTCAGTGTATGAGATTGATAAGACAGAAATGTTAAATGCCAAGGGTTTTTTCATGTTTTTATGAAAATATTTGGTGAGGAAGTAGGGGTATAAAGTGGGAAAGACAATGATTTATTTTCCTAACACAGGCTAACACAAACACTCTCTAAATTCCTAAAATGCAAAAGTAAGCATCCAAGCATCCTGAACAAAAAAATAAAATAAAAAATAAAAATATAGAAAAATAAAAAAATGTTTGTCTACATCTGTAAATGAAAAAGAGTAAAGAAGAGTGAAATGAGATGTGACTGCTTCTGAGCACAGGGATTTTTAGGCAATACATTCATTTTCTATAGTTGTCAGAGAAGCAAATGTTCCAGAAATATAGGAGCTGAAAAACTTTCCATCATCTCTCTTGGTCAAACAAAACCTAGCTAGAAGATGGGATTCAATGAAGTCATATTTTGACAGTGTGGGCAAGGTCATACTGCTTTTCAGTTTCAATAGTCAAACTGGGCAGCTTTTCGTCTCCAATGGACCTAAGTACTTCTCATTCAAATTTAACTTTGGAACTTATCATTTAAACTTATCACTGCAACTGACTGATTTGTTACTAGCAGGATGACATTTATAGGCGTCAAATTTCTAGACTACTTTAATTTACATCACATCTCCTTTTGCCTTCACATCAACATAAACTCCTAGGTAACTCAAACACGACTGGCCAGGTTTGGATTGGGCTTCTTTTGTTTTGTTCTGTTTCGTTATGTTTTGTTTCATTTCAGTTTGTGGTGGGCAATGCTGATGCTGATGAAATAAAAACATCCATGAGAAGTTAAAATTCTAACAATTTTCTATCTCTACAGAGAATAAAGCCTTCTGACATCATTACCACTCTGAAATTGCAATAGCTTAAAAAAAATCATTTGAAATGTATTTTATGAGTAGCTTAACTACTTTTATTTGAATTTAAGCATAAAAATAAAATTTCAAAGGAAAAATGAAGGGTATAATTTATGTCTGAAGTGAAATGTTCCTGGAATTTCCACTTCTTTTTTTGCTTTTCAAAAACGTCATGCTACATTGTAATTATTTTCATTAAATATGACCTGCGTAGACAAAATTTTACCAGTAAATGAATAATAAATGCAGAAACAAGACAGAGAATAACAAGCTTTGAGACTTTTAAAAATACACATAATTGATTATATATTGTTATTTATTATTATACTTTACAAGGTGTAAATTCTTGTCACAAGCTTTCATTGCAATAGGAGAGAACTGCACCCTTATTTTCCCTATTCTCAACGGCCCTCTGGCAGCATTCCTTTTATCCTGCTGGTGACCACTGCTGCAGGGATGGTAGCTCTGCTTACTCCATGGTTTCCATGGGGGAAACCTGAGATCAGATGCATAGAATTCACATGGCATTTACAAGTCATATAAGGCAATATCATGATATTTTAACTAGCTGTAAAAATCCTCTTGCAATGGGTGTTTTTTACAAATACATCTAAATTAACAGGTAGGTTTCTAAGCTCTATTTTTTCAGCCTCTGAAAATTTCAACCATGAATAAAATGTACTTCAAACTTTAAAGCCATTATTGCTTATGTTTCAGTTACTTGCTAGTTTATTGAAGGACTGATTCTCCTTATTTAACTCAGGTAATTGTACTCAGAGTGAAACTGTTGAAGCATTCAAATATGGATCACTCCCATGAGCAAGGATTATGACATTCAACCTTTAGAAATTAACACACTTCTGGTCTTAGTTGTTTCCACTGTTGAACCATAAAGATAAATCCTTTTCAGAAATACGGAAATATACTTGCCTGAACAGAGCTATATTGTTTTAGCATGAATTTGATAGCTGTGAATAATATTCATTCTCACAGGCAACGCGAGAAACAGCGTATGCTTCACTAGGCCTGCTGCGGTTTCAAAGGTGATTTAAATAAGATCACCCAGCAGCTGATAACCTCATGGGTGAGATTAGCAGCTGTTAAACCTGCAACTGATACCCAAACTGTGCTTTCTTTCTCTGCCCTTAGAATCAAAATGGTTCATTTTTTCCCCAAATCAGAAAAAGCAAAGAAAACATGCTGTCTTATTCTCTCCCTTCCAGATAACTTTTTCACAATGTGAAAAGATGCTTCTTATACAAATGCAAATAAAGACAGAATTATTACAGCATTCGCTGAGGAAATAGTGCATGGCATTGAATTAGAGATTTCAAAAGAATGATGACAATGCACATGCCTAAAACAGGGAAGACTAAATATTATTTGCTATGCACATTTTTCTAGACATTAAGGTGGCAACTTTATTTAGGTCAGGAAAGAGCAAAAGTGTGGGTAGGACATATGCAATCTCTGAGATCAAGTACAACCTTCAGATGGACAATTTGTATCTGAAGATAAAGTCTAAGTCAAGAATTTCCCCTGAAAAAAACAGAATACAGACTATCATTTTAAACAAACATCACACATACAGCCAGCAAGTTTTATGTTTTAAAGCAGCATTTTCTGGTTAAATTTTCTTTTCTTTTTGGAAAGCAAATGAATTATTATTCTCAAACAAACACAATGTTTTAATAGCCACTCCACCACATTTTCTGTATCAAGTCAGCCCTTAATAAACATGAAATATCTAGATTTTCCCAGATATAAAATGTGGAACAAACAAATTCCTTATCTGAAGTACCTGGAGTATCCAGGAACCTCTAAATACCTAACAGAGCCCTGGTCATTGGCCTGCATCTTGCCTGTTTCAGACTCATGTCCTCCTACATCCCAGTACTAAATGGAGGCAGAGGAAATATTGACTTTAACAATAATAATGAAAGGTCTCTTTGTCTTGCTTTTTTTTTTTTTAAGATTTTGGCCATTTAACAAAAATAAGTTATTTAACTTGGAAGAGAAATGTGTTGGTCATTAATATCTACCACTACTGTCGATTCTAGATTGATATGTTTATACTCACACAGAAATAAATTAGGGCCATTGCTTTAGCTTTGGTCAGCAGGCGCCTAGAATTTTATTCATAGTTTGATATTTACAGAATTTAAAATTACCATCCAAGTGTGACAACATTTCTCTATGTCTTTAATTTATAGCTGGGGAGAGAAAACAGTTTCCCACCCAGGTTACTCCCCGACCTTCCTCAATAATCACGAGAGGTTTGTCTCAGTGATGTTGAGCCAGAGTAACAGCTCCCATGCCAATTCACATCTTGCTGGCTGAACAGATGGAGTGAAAGGACTTCCCTGAGGGTTTTTGGCAGCTAAAATAATCAGATCACCTAACGGCTGCTCTAATTTTTATAAAAGGCTGTTATCTCCTCTGAACTATAATCACCCATTCTAAATACCTCTGATTATTTCTTAACAAATAATCAGTGAATATCATTTGCACTATTTCAGTGCAATATACTAAATATTGTAGCAGTAAAGTGGGTAGCACCACCTTTGTTTACTACTACCTACCTTCCCTTGAAAGATCTGATTTTCATTTATGTGGAGACAGAGTAATAGGGCAACAAAAATACAGGTTTTTTTCTTTTTTTTTTTTTCTTAATTTAGGAGCTAGAACAAAAATAAATACATGGCAGAAAACTATGGATCAGGCAGGGACAGAGCTGCAGCTACTTAAAGTCAGCACTGCTCTGTGTATTTCAGGGGGGCTATGCTGATTTATGCCAGCTGAGAATTTGGCCTGGCTCAAAAGGCTGGATAATCAAAGATGTCAGTCTACTTTGGAAGCATTCTTTAAATGGTAGCTCATGTAATCTAAGGGGACTTAGAAGAGCTTTCATTCAATGCCCTCACCTGTATACGCTCTTACTACCTGATAAATAATCACTGCAGATACGCTTTTCACAACATTTCCAGCACTTCTCAAAAAGAAGCAATACACCCTCTCTCACAATGTGCCAAGGGAACAGGAAATATTCTTTGAATCCAAAAAGACATACTAAGCAAGCTGACTAAATAATATTAAATGCCTATTTTATATTTATTTTATTTGTATAAAATGAATGAAGAGCAATAAATCCCAGTCATCAACAATGCTTTAGAGCTTAATTCACCTCTGTATTACTTCAGCTGTGTTTCAATATTCTTCCACTGACTTTACAGAAAATATACATCAACCATAATGGAAGACTAGAACACTCTTTATTAATATCCTCCATTATCTACCATCTCTATTGTTGATATACTGAGTTTTCATCCACATTATTAACTTCTGTTTTATTATGTACATAAAGAAGCAGACATACACTGTGCCCTTGTGTGGGTCTTTACATATGCTCAAGTATATATACACTATCTATGTACACATACTGCAATAGGTTCACTGTGAGCACTGGTTCTTATCAGATAATTGCTCAAGTGTAAACTGTTTCCCATGTCATATTTTAGCAGGCTTCTAAGTATATTTAACAGGCTCTGAAGCTGCCTATTTTCAGTACCACATTGTGAGTCCATAATGCAGCCCATTTTTTTTGTACTTAGTGCTTTGTATTACGTGTCGCAAATAAGTATTTAATTTGTACTTCAGTTAACAGGCATTTATTGTACAGTAAGA
Source organism: Oxyura jamaicensis (assembly GCF_011077185.1). Taxonomy (NCBI): domain Eukaryota; kingdom Metazoa; phylum Chordata; class Aves; order Anseriformes; family Anatidae; genus Oxyura; species Oxyura jamaicensis. The sequence continues at coordinate 28,283,436 of NC_048894.1, forward strand.
ATCAAATGACTGCTATAAGGATCCTTTTTATGATTTGATCCATTCACAAGAAAATTCAGCTGCTATCATAATATCCTCAAAATTGCATCAACAATACATATAAAATTAATATATTATTAGCAATGAAATGTGGGTCTCTGACACGAAACAAGATGTATAGAGAAAATTAGCTTTCAATTGTCATACTTCTTTGATGTCAGAAAGTATTTAAATTAATTTATTATTTCATTAATTAATTCAAATCAGTTGATTTTCTTGGTTTTGTTATATGCCAACCAAATCGCTAAGGAAGGCTTTTAGCTTTACAGTGTGTGCAATGGAAGCATAGCTATACCCGCAATATTTATGTATCTCAGCTCAGTAGTTTTGGATTGTGATTTATATTTATGGCATCTAAAGCACACACACACTCATACACACAGCATACTACATTTCAATTCAAAAAAAAGTATAGGACTTCTATAAAGCTGATGCAAAATGTAGTGAAATAGTTAAATATTTAATACAATCACCAATATTTTTTGTCCAGTACAAGATTTAGCTTCACTGATGCTGCACAACTGGGGGAAGAGTAGTGATAGTCTGTGGTTGCTGAAGTAGAAAACTTTGAGACAGAACAAAGCTTGAGAGAATACTGGTTTTTGAAACAGCATTAACAAAATGGTATCAGTATTTGTTTTGTTTATGTCAGTCTACCAAACATTAAGATTGAGGTCTTAGGCTCTAGCTGACCTTGACAAAATAATTAGACTGAAGACCAACAGAAGCACAAAAAGCAAATGAACAAGCATTCTCTGCTCAAAAACAAACATTTTCCACTTTCTCACATTCAAAGCTTATTTTCTAGAGTGAAAATCCATTCCTGTGCCAACTCTTCACCTTAGCTTTTCTCATGCATGCACTCAAATGCAGAGGCTTCACAGGCTGTCATAAAGGTCAGAATACATAAGCTATTTCCTTTGGCAATTTTGAGAGCAAAATCCAAAATTAGTTTTCAAATCGACAAGCCATATTTTATGGCCCAAACAATGTGAGAATGTTATAGATGAGAACTGAATTCCTCACCCTAGTGTCAGAAAACAACAGGAAAAAATAAAAATAAAAATAAGAGAACATAAGTCTCTCCTTCGTAGCTCAGAAAGACACCATCTCTATACCAGTATGAATTTCCAGCTAATTTAAGAAGCAGACCTAGAAGCTGGGTACTGCAGCTACTGAACTGTTAAGTCACTGAATAATATTTGGAAAACCTGCACCAAAAATGTGCAGTCATCCGGACACTGATGGAAAGTTTAAGCTGATAATTATTTAATATAATTATCTTATACAGTTGCAGTACAACATGATAACTGATAAGCATTGACTTTGTTAGGCATACTTAGCAGCATACCGTGATATACCTTCTTTAGCCATGTCCTGAACTGTCAGGACACGATCCAGCCCATGCTTGGAAGATGTGGAGTGCACTGGTGAGCACTGTACTTACTGTAGTTCCTGCAATGCAGTCATAAAACTGGCTCACCTCCTGTCAGCTTAACAAAAAATGACCTGGTAGCCAGCAAACATAGCTTCTCACCTTGTTTACATGTCTTCCCAGGCTACATTACTCATGTTACTCAATTCTGCAGGCAGCTAATCCTTTGTAATACCTCATATTTCAGTCAGTGCTAGGCACAAAGAAATTTCTCTTACACTGTATCCTCTTTGTTAATCAAAATGAAGAGAGGCAATAAAGCATTTTCTATATATTGAAATAACATCAAAGAAATTGAAGACTTTTGTACAAGTCACAAGGAAATGCACAGCTTCGGCTTTTTGTCCTTTGTCCAACACTTGGTAAAACAGAGGCCTGACTAGGGGCTGTGACTCCCAGACACCATCGTTATTCCAATAACTGATAATCATACCATCTTATTTGCAAATCTTTTCTTGTTCAGGTACAAAGTTAAAACCTTTACTAGGTGTGGCCAACAACTTCTGTCTCTCATCTACTGTTTGAGCTTGTACAGTCATGGTTATGATGACCATGGACTCTTTATCTGCCCAAGAAAGGAGAGATGGAGGAAGAAGCCCTCCTATGTTCAGATCTCATCCCATCATAGATTTAAAATGTACCAAGGGCTGTAAGACCAGGAACTGAAATGACAGATCTCCAAAAACTGGAAACAGTCTGCATATAACCTATGAAATTTCAAAGTCAACTTTCATATCTTTTATCTAGCATGATCAGAATGCTAGTCTGAGACTCTTAAGTTACCCTGACACATCCAGGAGAGTTTGTTACCTCACTTCAAGTCTCTTTAAAGTTATTGAAAATGGGATTTATGTAGGTCTTTACTCAACAACTTCATAAAAAGCCTTATGACAATGATTGTTAAAGTTCTTCAAAGTGAAATAAACCTTGCAATAAGAGCTAAGCAAAAAGTTCTGTTAAGGCTGCAGGTGGCAAAATTATCTAAATCACCCAGGGTTTATTTTAATAGGAACCTTTAAAAGCAGCTTTTGTTATTTTCCAAGGTTTCTTAAAAGGTGTTTTAATAAACACTTTTCTGTTGTTGTGAATCTTTTCATCCACCTTATATCTTGTAGGCTTTATCAACTCTAAGTTATCTCAAAAATCTTCATTAAGTCCCACGCTGATTATTTCTAGCTTGGACCTCTCTTTCCCATTCGGTGTTTTTAATCGTTGGTTCCACAGAGACTAGCTTTGAGGATTGTTTTGTTTTTCCCTATTTTGGGTCACACCAGGACTACTTCTGTGAAATTCAATTAGAACCTTATAACAGTTCTCTGTAAATTTCATCACTTAAAAAAATAAATAAATAAAAGACACTGAGATCTTGAAAGGAGAACTCTGTGACTGCCAGAAGGGTTTATTAGCACGTTGTCAGAAAAAAAAATGTGTTTGTTTTGGGTAGATCAGTCTAATCTACTTCAAATGACAGATCCTTGAGCTCTGAATACTGTGGACCTAATATTCAGATTTTATTTAAATATTTTATTTTTTTTTTTAAAAAAAAAGGCAGCATTCCATCTTAGTGTGAAAACCTACAGAATCAGCTGGCTCTTAACTCCAAAATTATTACTTCAGAACATTTACTTTTATCTTCAACTTTAGTTGAAGACCTGTTATCAGAATATTCGTTTTGTCATCCTGATCTGGACCACCAGAACATCCATTAAGGCTTGGCAAAATTTTATTTTTTTTTCAAGTCATCATTTCCCAAGGATGTCTTTCCAACCTGCAGAGACCACTAACTGATCTGACAAATTTAAGACGTTTGCTTTAGGGAAATTTGCAATACAGTAATTATATCAATGTTATTTAAGATTAAGTCAGAAACTGAAATCTCACATCACATCTGTAAAGAACATCTACACTGGGAGATTGCAGTGATGTTAGTAACTACAACACTGGAAATTTCTCCTGTATAGTATGCTGCTATAGAGTAGGTCACCTCAAGATTTTTTTCTAGACCTGAAAACTGTCAAAGGTGGAAAGAAGGAGATCTGTGTAGAAGAAGTTCAAAAAGGCTTCAACAGGCTAAATTAGTTGTGAGAAAAACTGAGTACAGTTTAGGTGAGAAAATGTAATCTATTCATGACTAAGTTTCAGAACAAAAGAGGTAACTATGAAGATTTTATCATTTGGGATGAATCTTTCAGATGTATTTGGGGTAACTGTATCTTTGCTCTGTTAACTGTGACACATAAACAGTTTCAGGAAACAAGATCAGGTTGTCTTAAAATCCATTAAGGCATTCATTTGTAAATTCATTTTCCTGCACATTAGAGCAGCATTGAACCTGAGTAGCCTTGTAACCCAACTATTCTGCAGAATGCCTTACATCTTGTCACTTATCTGCTTTATGTACACCATTAAACAAACAAAAGAAAGAGAATCTCCATCCAGTGGTTACTGTATTCTGTAAAAATGGAGATCTGAACTACACCATTTATTAAGTACACACACAAAGAAACAAAGGAAAGAAACAAAGAAACAAAGGAAAGAAACAAAGAAACAAAGGAAAGAAGGAAGGAAGGAAGGAAGGAAGGAAGGAAGGAAGGAAGGAAGGAA
>NC_048894.1:28287523-28305023 GCF_011077185.1 Oxyura jamaicensis
GAAGGAAGGAAGGAAGGAAGGAAGGAAGGAAGGAAGGAAGGAAGGAAGGAAGGAAGGAAGGAAGGAAGGAAGGAAGGAAGGAAGGAAAGAGAAAGAAAGAATTCCAAGAGGATTAACAAACACCTCCTACATGAACATTGCTTTGAAACTAACTGTGTTAATAAGGAAAAAAAATAAAGCAAAATAAACTAATAAATAAAATAAAATAAAATATTTAATAAAATGCTATAAGCATTTGGACTGTGCACTTAGTCACATAGTCTGAATTTTTGGGTAGACCTGTGTGGTGCCAGGAGTTGGACTCGATGATCCTTGTGGGTCCCTTCCAACTTGGGATATTCTATGATTCTATGATTCTAATAAAAAACACTTTCAATAAATTGTCAGTTTGAATGATAGGAAACACTGTCAGAAATTTCCCAAGCAATTCTATCTTCTGAACTGTATATAACTATACCACTGTATAATTACACTGTAATCCAGTCCATTTCCATCAAGCATATGGTTAGTATTTCCAGCAATATTCTAAGAGCCCGCCACTTCCAATAAAGTATGTTTTACTAGATATACCCAGGCCCAATGATTTGAACCCAATGTCTATTCAAATCAATAGTAGCTTATTGCTTCTTAAAAACTCAGTGCCTTGATGCTCTGGATTAAATTCTTTCATGATCTACTCACAAAAGAGCAGACTGGTAGCAGAGAAAAATTAAACTAAAAAATCTGTCTGCTGGGGCCACTCCTCTTATCATTAATCTACACACTTTCAACTTAAAATTGTCAAATTCCCTGTTGTGTAGAAAGGAACTTTGTAAAGAAGAATCTGTGAACAAATTACTACATTAAATATCTAGAATTATTCTAGAGGACTCAGTTGAAGGAAAAGAATGCTGTCTTTACTGAATAGGGCACTAGAGCCTTTCTGTTCATGGATCTCTTTTTTCAGCATTTTCTATTCCAGTTGAAGTACATTCAATTTTTTAATTATTATTGCTTTCCTGTGTGTTTTTATCACTGATTGCTTTAATATTTTTTTTGTTTCCTAAGTACAGTGAATACAATATGAATTGTTTACACATTAACTGTTCAGATTATCATTACTTTCCTTCTCACCTTAATATAATCACAGATATCATACCTTACTTGGTAACTTGATGTTGATTTAATGACTTGACTGGCTCATGACAATAATGCCTCTTAACGTCCAAACTGTTTAATGTATTTGTTTTTAAGAGTAACTGAGATCTCAAATGTCTGTGCAAGCAAATTAGAATCAACACAAGAAATTTACTGGTAAAAGATGATTACAGGAGTTTGAATGCCAAATTAATGAACAATCTAAAGATTTGACGTAGCTCCCAAATTATAAATTGTTTCCTCAAACAGCTGAAAATTAATATTATGTATATGTTGGTTTTTGGTTTATACATTTATATGGCTTAAACTGGAAATTCATAAAATAATCCCAAACTTCTCACGCAATTTCCAAAATGGGTATTGAAAACCTGTCAATTTAATTAAATAGCTTTGTGAAGACAGTGACCTGGATAGAAAAATTGTTCTGACATTTTAGCCAAAATAGCCAAATTGACTGGCATCCTGCCTGATGGTAATAGAGGTTGTTTCAGTTCCTGGACTGAGGTTGCCATGCATAACTGTTGTAATTACCCACTGTTCAGATTGGGCATCACCTCTTTTGACCAACTTTCAAATACAGGTATCTTGATGTCTCCCATTGCCCCAGCAAGAATTCAACATAAAAAACTTAATGGTATAATAGAAAAATTAATTTGTCATGAAACGAAAGTGAACATGTATAGGCAGTACTCCATACACTTTTTTAAAGTCCATATGTTTATGACAAGGTGAAAATGTTTTGTTTCCCGAATTAGACTTTAAGATTCTCCCACTTAATGGAAATTCTTCAGAGAATTCAAGATAATCAAGTATACATGCTTAATGAGTTCAGGAAAAAATCTAACAGTGACAAGGAGACTCACACACTTAAAATTAAGTGCATGAATAAGATCATACAGTTATTTTAAAAATCATGTTCAAATATAAGAATATAACCCCCTGGTATGTGGTATTTTTTCTTCTGTCTGTACATACTTTGGATTTCATTGTAAGCATGTTTCTAAGTTCTGTGTTACAGATAAAGAGGAGAACTCTTCTGACTGTTTTCCTATTTTCCTGTCATTGTGTATTTTAAAAGTCCTTGTCTTGTCTGGCAAATGGGCTAGACTGCTAAAATATCAGTATTTTATTGTAATTGATTATTTCTGTTTTGCAATATAATGCTCACCACCAAAAAGTTCACATCTCCCATTGAGAGGCAATTCTTTCTTGCAATTAGTTTGTCCTACACAAAAATAACACTATTATGACTATTTCATAGTTGGGAAAAAACACATACACAAACATTTAAACATTTGAGATACAGGGGCAAGTACTGTGAAAAACTAGCCACATATTTCTACCATGCCTGTTGGCTTCATCTAGGCTAGCCTGAGAGGTCAGCATACAGGGGAAATTAAGCCCGTCTGCAGTCACCATATAGATATGCCAAAGTATTTTTCTGAGTTAAAAGCCTGAAAGACAGACACAGGATTATCAAAAAGGGCATCAACAAAACAGGCATACATCAATTAAAAATTAGTGTATACTCTTAACACTAATTGATTCTTGGGCAGGCTTTCTTAGCTTGCCATCCTATTCAATGACCATTATGTCAATAATGCTATAGTGTCATGAGTTGGACTTTGAATGGGAAGAACATAAGGAAAAAGACAATATAAGAAAAAGAACACAGAATTGTAAAGAAGTTAAAGACAGAGAAAAACAGTATGTGATCCTATTGTGGAATTATTTATTTAGAATGCTTGTGAGCAAGTCTGAGCCATCTGTATTCAGATAATCCGAATTATGAGAGAAGTCAGGGAAACAAAGATGACTGAAACATTTTAATGCAGAGCTACTTGCAAATCATTTTCCAATTCCAGAAAAGTCTCCTCTTCCTGAGCTTTGATTCTACCATTATTAAAAACAATGCGCACACACACACAAAGTGTTTTTTTAAGGTTCCCTGCAGATCTGTATAAAAACGACAAAACTCTTCAGTCTACAAAAAAACATCAGAGTTCAGTGTTCTCGCTTACTGAATCAACAAATAAATCATTTGCAACAGAAGGCAAAACAGAAAAAAAAAAAAAAAAAAAAAAATTACAAAAATAACTGTAATACATAATATATGCATATTCGGGAAGCTGAATTCTATTTCAGGAGTATACGATATATAAGATTTTAGAGTTTTAGACCTAAATGTTATTCCTCCTTGGCAACTGAACTAATGTAACTGAATTAGTCTACCTGAAAAATAATTTCTCCCTGTGCTGTTCTAGCTATGTATTAAGATTCATGTACGTATAGAGAACTTGAAATGTTTTAATAACAGAAATAAACCTTCCTATTTACATCAAGGAAGTGAAAATGAAGAGCTAAAGTTTTTCCATACTATCTCCAACACTTTCACCTATAACAGACTATAGAAATTCACAGTCTAGTTTTGGATTCTGTAACTGTTGTGGGTTGGTCTCACCTGCACTGACTCCCCTTCTCCAGCAGAACAGGGGAGAAATCAGGAAGCACAAGAGTGAGAAAACTCATGGGTCATAATCAATCACCAATTACTGGCACAGGCCAAAAAAAAAAAAAAAAAAAAAAAAGTAAGAAGTCAGGGTCAGGGTGTCGTGGGTTCCTTCAGCCTCTCCTTACTTACTCATTTCTTCCACTGGTCCTTCCTTCTGACTGACTAGTTTCCTGCTGCTCTGGTGTGAGCTGCAGTCCCTTCAGGAAGTGCCTGCTCCACAAGCCACGGCCTGTTTGGGGTGTACCTGTGCCAGTGTGGAGCACCTTCTTCTGCTCAGGCTTTGTTGTTCCTTTTTAAACCCCTGTTCTAATGTAGAGCAGAGAGAAAGGGGTAGTGATAAGCTGCTATGCGAGTGGTTGGCTGCTTCCTGGGTCTTTCTTCAGGACCCATTTTTAGTTTTAAATTCTCTGGCAGCAGACTGAATCAAGTAAAAATGCCACTGACATCTCTTCTCTCCCCATGGCAGAAAAATCAGCATGGTCTTCCACGCGTGGTGCAAAGGAAATGGCACAAAAGTAACATGAAGTTGGCATATCACAACCACCTCCCACTGCAAAGTACACAGAACGAGAGGCCAAAATGAAGTGATGGTGGTTCTTTTAACGTACAGGACCTTCAACCCATTTCTTCCAGAAGTCATGACAAAGATCCCTCCCACCAAATATCTGCATGCTTGCATGAAGCTCCTTAACCATTCTGGAACCCTTGAAAGGAAGAAACTAAAACTGGTCCTGACAGTGAGGTCCATATATATACATTGCTTTATTAATCTTGCTCTGCTATCACTCTGACAAATAAATCTCTGCAGTCAGTCACTGCTTCTCAGAAAGAATAAATTCATAAATGTGATAAATGATTGAGTCTCAAATAGGATTCCAATTAAAGTTAGCAATTTATTAGAGAAATAAAAGCAAGCAAATAGCACTGGGCGCACCAGGAGTCTCCGCTCCACCAAGACGCACACGCCACAGTTCCTGGCTTATATCCCCTCTACTAATGCATATTCATTAGTGGGCATGTCCTCCTTTGAGCATGCCTTCTTCATCTTCTGGAATCTTCTCCAATCTTCTCGACCCCAGACCCCATGCATGCCCCCCCCCCACAGTCTTCCACCTAGCAACAACACTGGTCCTGGCTGTTCCTGTCAGGTGACCATTGCAGAACACAAGCACTATATACATACATTAACCACCGAGTATAAGAACCATATACATACATTGATCACCAAACACAATAACTATATACATACATTAACCATCTCTATTTCCTTAGTCTCGTGGTTATACAAGGATGTACAAGACAGAAAGTCACATTTTATCATGTGGCCCTAGCATTGCTCTATATTGACATGAATCAGATGAACACATCTCACAATAAAGTTTCCTTCATATCTCAAGAGGGTATTCTATTGATGACATTCTAAAGATTTATTCAGATGATGACATGTCCACTCAACTATTTGTTTGTTTGTTTGTTTTCCAGGAAAATAGGAAAAATAACTCAATAGCTATGAACTTGGCCAAATTCAATTTGAAAGAAAAACGAAAGCAAAATGAGATGGATAAATATGTATATATATAATAAGAGTACAACTTATGAAAATTTTGGTACTTGCTAAATCTTACTCTTTAAACACAATACACAACTTAGTATCTTTATTTACATGGAAATAAATATATATCACAATTTTAGACATCTAGTTAAATACATTCTTATATTGTATTATTATATGGTAATAATCGAGAATGTGCTTTTGCATATTGCAAAGGGTGTAAATCATAACACCACTGGAGAGTCTGAAAACAAGTAACTATTACAAAGAGAATATCGGGAAGAATTCTTGCTAAATCCACAGTTGTTCTTGAAGCTTTGAACCACACAGGCTGCAAGTAGGATTTCCTATCCCTTTTTTGCTTTCTTTGATTTTTCTGTGGGGTAGATGCTGCCATAACACTTGCATCAGACAGTGACTTCAGTCCTCAGGCACTGTGACTGAGTCCCAGTCTGTGACTGAGTCCCCGTAAGTTATGCACAGATATGGAAATGTTCTCTCTTTGGTATATGCACACTGGTTAATCTTTACCTATTTCAAAATGCACTCAGCACACTGCATGGTTGGATCCCATGCACAGCTAGAATTTATGCGAAATGTCAAGTTTAATATAGCTGGAAATGTATTTCAAGGATATCTTTTCATTATTCAATCTCTAAAATGTGTACTTGGGAAATATGTATGCATTTTCCTGCACAAAATGCTACTACAAAACACTTTCATTACAGCTTAGTCACAGAAGTATGTATTTCTATATGGTGCATCTGTGGTGGTTTTACCGTGCTAGGCAGTTGAACACCACAACCACTCTCTCAGTCCCCCTCCTCAGATGAGGAGGGGAAGAAGTAAAGGAAAGAACAACTCACGGGTTGAGATAAGGATGATTTAATTAAAGAGAAATATATATATATATATGTATTATTAAGGAAATATTATTATTAATTAAACAAGTCAACTAAAGGGAAAAAAAGGGAAGGGGGAAGAGGGAGGGGGAAAGGGAATAACTAAACAAAACAAGTAAAGGCTATGTGGAAGTGCAGAGGAAAGAAATTACTCTGCTTCACACAAATGAGCGATGCTTGACCACGTCCTTGAAGCAAGGCCTCAACACACGTAGCCGGTGTTCGGGAGGAGGACAGACGTTTTCGCAACGAGAGCCCACCCCTCCCCTCTTCTTCCTTTTTCCACCTTTTATTGCTGAGTGTGACATCATATGGTATGGAATATCCCTTTGGTTGGTTTAGGTCAGCTGCCCTGGTGATGCTTCTTTCTCACTTTTTTGCCCACCCCCTAGGAGGGTCAGAGAGAGTCCTGATGCTGTGCCAGCACTTCTCAGCAGCAGACACAACACTGGTGTGATACCACTGCTGTTCTAGCTCCAAGTGCAGAGCGCAGCACTGTATGGACTGCTGCAGGGAAAGTTAACATCCCAGCCAGACCCAGTACAGCATCCCAGTGCTACTGACTATTGACTCCCCACATCCAACTTTACTGCCTTTGACAGAGACATGCCAATCAACATGAACTTGGGTGAAGCCTGAGACAATATTTCTGTGTGTGGAATAAAGGAAAGTACACATTGTACACATTTCATCATAACATGTTTAAAACTTTATGATATTCTCTTCCTTTATCTTATCATGTTTATCTTAATATTAATATCCTTGCTCCTAAATGAGAATAGCATAATTCTGTATAAATTTGATTGCTTTTTCCCATTCCCATTAAACAAACCAATATTAAGCAATCATAATCAAAATTTACAGCAGTCATATAGCTCTCAGCACATGAGAAGCTGGCTGCAGATTTCTGAATCAGCAAAAGACTTCAGGTAGTCTTTTGGTGCAGCAACATAAGCTCTGCCAGTTGGCCATTATTTCTAATGGCATTTCCCATTACTACCATGAGGTTTACCCTTCAGATCAAAGAATATGCTTTTAAGTTTATATCTGCTTGCTTTCAGAGTGAGAAAGAAAAAAAAAAAAGTGATGAATTTTAGCATTAAAACTATTACTTCACAGTCCAAAAACTCTGAGCCAACAAAAACAAAAGTATGGTTCTTCAGGTGGACCTCCTGTGATTGCTGATCAATACAAACAGAAAGCAAATTTCTGGTATAATTAGTAAGATACTCATTATTAATGTTGTTCGAGTTGAAAACACTATGAAGGAGCCACCCCATTCATCTCTGGGATGAAGCCATTCTTGAAGCAGAATACAGTGGCCATTATACGTTCAACAGCATAGTACAGTGGCTTTTCAAGGGGAGATTACCTAGCTGCAAAACACATGATTAAATAGCATACAATGCAGATATACAAGCTGGAATCTGTCCAGGACAATAATAACTCCCATACTTTTCTTGCAAAGAGTTCTCTGGGATCTTTAAAGACCCAAAGTGGCTTTGCCCTTGGTTCTATCTCTCAAAAGCCCTCCAGGTGTTACTTTAGAATCCTGCACCCTAGATATCCCACTGAAATGAAGAGCTAAAGGAAAACAAAAAGGGCAAAATGTCAATAGTATGTATTGTTTAGTTTAAACAATCCCCAGAAGCTCAGGAAACATGTCTTTTTAATGAGAAACAACAGTTTGTGGCCAGCTGTTCCACATCGTTATGAACACGTTAGCTCCAGCAAGATGTACAAATGGGGACTATAAACACAGTACATTGAAAATAAGGCCTGCATGGATAATCATACCTATTAATATAAATGGCACTGAGAAGAGGCAGACCAAGCTCATACACGGACTGACAATTTAGAGCAAACCATACTGTTTTTCTTTGCTATCTCAATAAGAAATTAGATGTAACATGGATCCAACAACAAGTGAGCCCCCTTAATGTGTTTATTAAATGTGAATTGAAATGCTGAGTGGAAACATGGTACTGCATATGAATGTGATGGCCTCTCTTTTGAGTTCTTTTACACCATTAAACTCTACACACAATAGGATCATGCATTGGACTTATTTTCAAAACGCAGCATAAGTGAGGATTTATGCAGCTTTTCTGAAGGCTATTATGAAAAACACAAAGTACAGAGAAAGAGCTAAGTTTATCACAACCTACAGAACACTGTTGACTTTCTTCATTATGACAGGGAGTTACCCAGTGCTCATAGAGTTCTAGAAGGTATTTCAACATTTTCAGTCCTGTGATTAGAGTGTCTACTGAAAAAAAATTTGTGACGATAAATATTTAAAATTTCTCTGTCAGCTAAACAACTGAAGAAAAAATCAAGATCCTTATCCATGAGCTTTCCATGGAAATTTGCTCCATTGGGTTTCTTTTTATTTCAAGTATGTCCATAATAAACTGAGGAAAAAAAAAAAAAAAAAAGAAAAAAAAAAAAAAAAAAAAAAAAAAAAAAAAAAAAAAAAACGAGAGAAAATCAAATTCTCTGTCTAAGCTATTTTTCCATAGAGGTGCATTAATGCAAATTAGACAGAATGACTTTTCCCAGTTATAATTGGGCTGAAATGAGGTGGAAGGAACAGAAAGACAATTAACATTAGGGATTTTTTCTTTCTTTTCTTCTTCTCTTTTTCTTTTTTTTTTCTTTTTTTTTTTCTTTTTTTTTTTTTATCTCCAGCAGGAGTAGGTTTAATGCATGATGGTAGTAGGCTGTCAGTGCTGCCAGGCAAAATTATTCTGAGACCTTCAAGGGGCTTTGTTTATCACATTTTTCAATTAACCTCTGCATTTTAACTTCATCATAATGCCTGTGCCAATTCACACCAAAGAACAAATAAAAATCCCCATTTCCTGTCATTATTTCTTTGCTTCATAAAATCAAGGGACTTGGATTTTTTCCCTTTCTCTCTCATTTAATACAGGGAGGAAAAGGGTGTAAATTTCAGATCAGAGGAAACAACCAGAAGTGCCAAAGCGTTTAATATAAATTACATTTCTACATTAAAATATCTTCTTTTCTTTCCTTTTCTACTTATGAAGTGAGAAAAATGTTTTCTTTTAAAAGTTTTACAGTTTGACATGAGGCACTTGAAGTAGATAGTCAAGGTTCAATATTATGATGTTTGACTTTTAGGATTGCAGTCACAAAGAGAAATTCATAATTTCATAACTTTAAACCCCTTTGCATGGTAAGAGAAGCACCAGATGCCTAAGAATTCCACTGCTAAGTATTCACAGTAGCCATAATGTTAAGCAACCTTAACTAAGCAAGCTTAGGTATAAGGTATTACTGAAATCTTATAGCTACAACAGCTTGGATACGTTTAACTACATGAAATAATCCTTCTCTTGTCCACTTCACCATTTTCTCTGCCTCTTCTCCCCATACTGCTGCTGAGCTTCTGGATCTAGAACATAAAGGAATGTAATTGTGGGTATGAACTTGAGAGGTTTATATCATTGCATGCAACACCAAGTCTGCTGGAATAAGCATTTTCCGTCCAACTGTGTGTTTCCAGCCTTCAAACGGAATAGGCATGAATGCAACAAATTCACAGGTACTTTTACACACCTCTTATGTACTGCTAGTTGCATTAGACAGGGTTCAAATCAAATGTCTGATGTCTGGTTGCTTACATGGGAGTTAGTCACCCTCAGCTCCCTTTCAAGTCCATGGTGAGTAATGGGCACTTTCAAGGTTTGATTCATTTCACTTCTTTTAGGCAGCTGCTTTCAGATGAGTGGAACTGCACTTTAGACTCTATTCACTATATTGACTAGATCTCCACTAGCTGTGAATGGAGCCCTGGGCACAAACACTACCCTTTTTGAATCCCATCCTTTTTGTTTTTCCCACCATCTCCTTCAGGTACTTCAACTAACAGATCACTGATTAAACTTGGGAAGTAACAGATTATTAAACAAGCAGTATTGCTGATAGGCAATGAGCAAATTATTTAGAGAAAGAGAACTAGGATAAGAATTTGCAGTAGGATTTGGGGAACTGCACTAAATTTCTGTACACTGATCTTTTAATGCTTACTAACAACTTTCTGCTCAGTGTTGATGGCCAAATAAATTGTTAATTCTCAATTCCTCTTTCTTTATTTTTTTTTTTCGCTTTTCCAAGACATAGTTACATGAATTTTCACCTGTTCACTAATAAGAAATCATTTTAAAAGCTGTGAGTTTTTCACTGCATGATCAGGCAACCTGTGAAATAGAAGCTAAGCATGAGTGATACTGTGAAAGCCTGTTGTCCCATGTTTGATGTGGGTATCCACTGCACAAAATCTGAGGAAATTTGAAAGAAGCCTTTATCAAACTGAGCATGTGGAGTTTGGGACTAGTATTAGGTGAATCAGTTTGAGTATATTTACATTTTTTCCAAAGCTAGGACAGAACTTGCTTTGCTGTACAGGCCTTAAAGGACCTGGCAAATGCCAGGATCTGAGCTACAGGGCACTCTGTTCCTGGCTTCAAATTATAACAGTGTGAAGATATCTGGGCTAAGGCACATATTCTAGGCAACCTTAGTATGCAGTGGAAGTGTTTGTACACCTCACTAGGCAGACGGCTGGCTGACAGTCAAGGCTTATTAGTTTGGGTGCAGTCCTGTATTAAAGCAAATATCTCATTGTGAGAATACAAGTATCTCTGAACCACTCAGCATACCAGCTCCACTTGAAATCCACTATGTAACATGTTTACATACTTTTTATACACTCAGCATATAGATAAAGCTAGATGTCCATCACATTCCAAGACCAACAGCTGTAAACCATATCCTGAATTTAAGAGATGAAATTGGGTCAGTTCTTGCAAGAAAGAAGAAAAGGCAGCATCATTGACCTCTTTTCTGTTCTCCTTTATTACTCAATAAATAGCCTCTAGTTTGAGCAGCCTTTTACAACTTTGGAGATCCAGAATTAACTCATTTTTTGTTTCAGGTGACAAGAAATCACATCCCTTTCCTACCATCAAAAGTTTATCTTAACCACAGAACTGTGGAACATTTTGAGGTGACAACTGTGTGCCACTCGTAAGGAAACTGGCAAGTGAGGTAGGTTTATTACCAACATATTCCTTGGCACAGAATAGGCTGCAAGTGTTTGCATAACCTGCTCATTCGAGTGTTGTCCTTCTCCCAAAGCACAATCCAGATGGATCCCAGAACCTGCTCCTTATATTAGTTAAGAAAATAGATTCCACTAAGTAGCAATTCAGGTCTGAAGGGTGTGTTGACACCCATATCCTGCGTCACTAAGTTCCTTGCAGTAAACACAGTTCTATGAAATACTTAAGGCCTCAAAAGTAAAATGAACCTCAAAGGTAAAAATAGAAAATATTATGCTAACTCCGTCATTAGAAAAGGTAGAAAGACAGTTCCTTCAACTACACAGGAAAATGCACAAGGTTTTCCTCCTAATAACTGTGGGTTCATGTTGCGTAAGAACTTGAAATAAAAGCTTTAGAAACAATTTAGAAAGTATAATCTTCACAGAGTACACCTTAAATAAATGATTCTGTACAAGAACTGACTAAAAGACAGCATTCTCTCCTGGTAGCACCTCTATTCATATTTTCCATGAACATACTAAGTCCAAAGTGTTTAAACATTCTGGTAGGACAAAGTTATCAGCTAGTGGCAAAAGATGTATAATTTTTACTTTGTAAATTATGTCAATTTGACTGGAAGAAAAAGGACCCTAACTAGCAGATCTAACAAAAAAGCTACTACCTGTGGACTGCTGATCAAACAGGAGGAAAAGGCCAGCACCAGGACAATAGAAAATTCTCATACACAACAAGAAATTTACATCAAAGTTGAGAAACTTGAATGAGTGGATTCATTCAGGTATCTCTGAATTATCATCACAAAGGAGAGAAATTCTGAAGCAGAAATCAAAAGTCAAATTGCTTTTGTGATAGCAGCACTTGCAAAATTCAGTGGAACCAGACAAGACTAGAATATCTCAAGTGCATCAAAGATAAAACTCAGAATAACTGTTTACGGATTTGGCCTGCACATGTGTGAAATATGAACTCCAGTGGTATAAATAGAATGACAAATTTCGGACTTTGCATTCAGATGTCTCTAGATAAATACATGAATTACATACACTGTGCATAGGAGTAGCAACTCTATTAGAGTGGATATTTCTGCAATAATTGGGTCCCATGAGTCTGTGCAAGCACTTGCAAAAAAAGACAGCTACTGGAATGGCTTGGTCATGTGAGAAGAGCAACAGCCTTGAAAACACAAAATATCAGGAAGAAGTCAAAAAGCAGAGGAAAAAAATCCCTATGGCTATTTCAAGAGAAGTTTGGAAAAAAAAAAAAAAAAAAAAAAGGAAATAAAAATGCATTTAGACAAGGAAATTAGAGGCAATCAGACTGTTTCTTCAAACTACTAAAGACTACCACAAGGCATAATCAGTACCTGAAAATTATAAATCTATGATCATATCAGTCATCATCTTTTTTATTTGTGAGTTGATAATGATAGCTAGCATTTCAGGAATCTATCTACAAAATCTCGGTAAATAAGAAGATAACCAAATTTGCATGAGATCTAGTTTTAAATGTGGAATTAATATATTCTGTCTTGAATAGTTGTAGCTTTAATGATTTCAAAGGCAAGGTCTTATATTCCTACTTCTATATAGGCATATGAATGTTTGGGCATAACTCTGATAATTTTGTTGTGTTGACGGTAGCACACAGATTATATCTTAGTGAATTATTCAGTCAGTTTATAGGGCAATAATTCCAATCAGATCAGTAAAACTAAACAATATAATCCAACTGAGAATGTGTCTAATAGTGGTCCCAAAGTAATTTTAACTTGTTTTAGTAGTACACAAAATATTATCCAGCCTGTTTGTCCTTTTTTTTTTCTATTAGTGTAACATTATCACTGTGTTGTAAATCTCATAAATTTAAAATGTATTACTGCATCCGGTTTCTGCGGGAGTAAGAATTTTTTTTTTTTAAGTTTGCACATTTAATATGGTTGTAGATTAACCATGTATTTTCTGTACCATGTTCATGTACCCATCTACTTGTCTACCAGGCCATCTTTCTCCATGATAAGAGATGAAGCTTCAAAAGGCTATCAGGAAAGATACTGCATGACATCTAGCACAAACCACCAGAACAACTCATCTAGTATGCGTGTTCTGTCCACCTCTGTCCACCTGCCAGTCCAAAGAACCTGACACATGCTATGCATTGGTCTGGGTACATGAGGCAGCCTCTGGGTCCTAGGCAACTAATCTGGTCCTCAGGCACAAACTGGGGAGTGGAATGAGCTAAATATATGTATGTGTACAGGGGAATAGCTAATCTGTGCAGGCACAGTAAATCCAATACCAATTAGTACTATATCTAATATATATGTACAGATGAGCTGCACTGTACATTCAGCATGATGAGACAAAGAGGTAGAATTGCTTTCAGATTGCTCTGCAGGTCAGACCTCCTTTACTAATTTAATGCATTATGGTATTTCTAAACCATCCAGGGGAGGTTCACTCTGTTCTCACTGAAGGTGCTTCTGTTTGTTTGTTTGTTTTCACAGTATTACTGAGAGCAGCATTTGGCAAAGGGACTAAAACTTCAGTCAGCAGGGGGAATGGTTTCCCAGACTGCTCGTGCTCTGTCCAAATTCCTGTGCTCTAATAAAGAGCACTCAGAGTCTACATAAAGTATTAAAAGAACAACTCCATCAGATAACATTTCCCACACAAATAACTTGAGTAAGCTATTTATGGCCTCACGGACTCCTGTCAAGGGTAATGCCAGTAGCTAGCTAAGATGATCCTGTGATACTCTGGCAACAGGCTGACTGCCTAATAAGAAAGCATTCAAACCCATATCATGTACATTGATTCTGTCAATTTAGAACAAGATTTCCCAGCTTCAGAGGATTCCCCATTGCCAGAGCACTACTGCTTTCTCCAGAAAATCGAGTATCTCATGATTCACTCCTCTCAACAATGATCAGTCCCTTTGGGCCTGCCCTGCACTGGCATATGTATCTGAAGAACATTTAACATCATTTTGCAGAGAAATAAGGAAATGGATGTACAAGATATTAAGTTTGCTTTTGCATTCAGCTGGCATCTTATGCTGAGCAGTTTAAAATTTTGGCAAAATAGAGTACCTGTTTCCAAAGGTCTGAGATCCAACATTAAGTCCTCACACCACATTTTCTTGTTACCTTCTCACATGCAATCCACCTGCAAGCCACTCATTTCATGAGATCATGGGTCTGTAGCCATCAACACATAAAAACCTGAACAGAAAAATACAACTTTAAATAATGCAGAAAATAAGTAGTAAAAAACAAAGACTACATTGCCCATTGTTTGCCATGGTCACCCAGTGTTGTGCTTTAACCTGGTTGGCAGCTAAACACCACACAGCCGTTCGCTCACTCTCCCCCCTCCCTCTCTGGGATGGGGGAGAGAAACAGGAAAGTGAAGCCTGTGAGTTGAGATAAAGACAGTTTATTAAGACAGGAAAATAATAATAATAATAATCATTATCATCATCATCATAGTACTACCAATAATAACATGTACGAAACAAGTGATGCACAATGCGATTGCTCACCACCCGCTGACCAATGCCCAGCCTACCCTCGAGCAGCCGCCCCCCCCCACCCCAGCTAGCCACCCCTATATATTGTTCAGCATGATGTCAGATGGTATGGAATACCCCTTTGGCCAGTTTGGGTCAGCTGTCCTGGGTCTGTCCCCTCCCAGCTCTTGCTGCACCCCCAGCCTGCCCACTGGCAGGACAGAGCAAGAAGCTGAAAAGTCCTTGGCTTAGTGTAAGCACTGCTCTGCAGCAATTAAAACATCAGCATGTTATCAGCACTCTTCTCATCCTAATCCAAAACATAGCACCCTACCAGCTACAAGGAGGAAAATTAACTCTATCCTGACTGAAACCAGGACACCCAGATACAAGTCCAAAGTCAAGCATGTAAAATGTTAACAAATTCACCAAAAAAAAAAAAACCTACCATCGACAAAGCTGAAAAACATCTGTTCAGTTTCAGGGATACCTGAACATACAGGATACACTCTTGAGAACTCATCACTTCTGATGCTTATCTGGAAGAAAAGCAAATATGAAGGCATCAGCTAGACTGGGAACTATTACTGTGCACTTAGACTGTTTCAAAATCCCAAATACTTGCTGAGTCATGAAAAAGATAACTTGTTATTCTGACCTGCACTGAACAGAACATTTTCAGAGGTCACTGATGTAAACATTCTCAAGAGTTATTAGCACCAACATTGGACCTACTCAGTAACTGAGGAATGCTGCACCATAGGAAAGGTTACCATCATGCCTAATCTATGAAAGTCCACCATCCCACAACTGAATACCAGAAAAATCACAGAAGTACAATTGATAGTAAGAATCTGCATTTTTCCATTTCCATGGAAGAAAAAGTGATATTTTCTCTAGGGAGAGACCACAAGAAAAAACAGACTGAGATGAAGTCAGAAAACCAGCAGCGTACACTCTCAAAGGGCCTTGAGCTACTGATGTTTTTGACAATATGAGAGCAGTCAGGTGCCAAATCTCCACAGGACTAGGTTCCATCTGGCTCCAAGCAAAAATTCACTAAGACTCAAACATCTGTATATATAAAAATGAAACAAAGCATTTGCCAATATCCAGAATACACCCAACATTAAAATAGACATTAGTTTCTTAACAAGTCAGTGAAGCGTATGCATAAGCTGAAGACAAAAGAGATTTATATACCTTCCTGCTAATGATGTATACCATGGTCCAACAACTGAACTAAAGGAAAAGTCTTTTGTAGGTCTCTCTTTTTCCATTAAAGATCAGCCTGAGAGACCATCTTCTATGAATTATGGGATCCGTTATTTTGTCAAAGTCCTAGACAGCCACACTCTATCCCAGGTGTTTCTCAAGGAGAATGTTGATATATGTAGAGCACCAGCCCAAATATTCCAAAAATGGGAGTCTGTGGGAGACAGTGTGTGGGAGAAAGATGATCCTTATCTCTTTAAAGAAATGCTGGAGTCCTTTTCTTTGCCTTTTAACAGAAGACAAAAAGCATAGAGCAATGCGGGAAGTCAAGGCTCAGCAAGAGTTGATCAGTGTAAAGTTTCCTTCACCTCTCTGTCTAACAATGCAGGAGTGTAATAACTTTTGATACTATGCCTACTTAATTTTGTTATGAACTTTACTACATACACAGAAGGAGGAAGAATAATATTGGTGGCAGTGGTAAATTAGAGCATCATCCCTCATTTTAGAACACCAAGAAAAGTCATTGTCTGACCTGACACATAAAATAGCAAGCATAATACTCATTTATTTGCCATGAACTCACAGTAAAAACTGGGAAAAATAGATTTTCTCTTCATGCCATGACTAGACAATACACCACTAACCAAGCCTCTCAATTATGTTAACATGTCATATGCCATCGCTGTTTTCTAGATGGTGAGAGAACATATAAAAATATGAAATCACCCCTTATACATGCTAACTACATTTAAGAAGCATAAACAGATGTCTCTTCTATTGTTTGTGAGCAATTAGCCCAGTAGGACTGGGCTAATATGTATGGACTGGGCTAATAGTCCATACTGGGCTTAAAGTCCATAAAAAAAAAAAAAAAAAAAAAAAAAAAAAAAAAAAAAACATAGCTACATAGCTTCCCAAAGAACAATTTTTAAAAATGGCTTTGTATCTGAAAATGTATCTCCAAAGCTTTGTACCTAAGAAATGTTTGGAAAGATTATTCAGAACTGAGGGCAATGGTAAGATGTTTTGTTACAAACACCAATTTAAAGAGCTGAAGTAAGTCTGGGATTTTAGGCAAGAGGTTAAGCGACTGGAGCAATATCCAGCTACTAAGTGTTTTTAATTTGTTCTGCTTCTAAAACTGCCTTTTCAGGTTTGTACCTTTAGCGCTGTTTATATATATTTGCTTGAGTGCTAATCCTAGGTGGTGGCAGGGCAAGAAGTCCATGAAATCATTCAAGCCAAAAAGTATATGAACTCCGCAGAGCTGATGCAAGTAAAACAACCTGTTCAGTCTCTAAGAGAACAGAACCCAGCAGCACCTATCTGAAAACCAGAAGCTCAAGGCTCTTTCCTGTTAAGCTGAGAAATGAAAAATATGAGGTCAGGTCACCAATTATGAGAAAGGGGATCTTTACAACAACATTAAGTAGAGCCTCTCCTGAAAACTAAGGCAGTAATTGGACATCCTATGGATAACAACCTTATTATTGACACTTTTACTATTGCTAATTATCCCTGTCATAATTCTGGTTTATATGTGCTCTGAATTTTAAGGGCACACTGTGAAAGAGAGTTT